>NC_091123.1:72389753-72682253 GCF_040183065.1 Periplaneta americana | reverse complement strand
CACTGCGAAATTATTTCCAGTAGAACACTTCTCTCGAACGAAGGAAAATTAGTCCCACGATTTCTTTTTCTTCCAGTGTTTTCCATTTCACAACAGCAATACCAATACGCAGTTCCACGTTACTGTGATACAGACGACGGAAAGCACTATGAATTAAACCTGAGAGAATAGAAAGACTTCTATCCTCTCTGAATCAGACAACGGAAACAAGCGAGAATCGCAATTGGCAGAGTACAGAAAACATAATTGAGCCTATATTTGGTTATAGGTTATAGTTAAACTCTAGAATCTCTGGTCCTAACAAAGAGTTAACAAACATAATGTTAAAATATGAAATGTAAAGTTGAAGAAACGTACTATTTTTAACAGCAATTTATACTTTTAACTTACAGTTAATTAACGCTATGTTTAACAAAGGTTGAAGAGACCGGGCCTTAGTGAATGAAATTCTGTTCTGCATCTTCTTTTGAATGGAAATTGACCATTTAGAATGCTCGATGCTGCGAAATTTTCTTCGTGAAAAAGAAAATATTAAAAATTATATTATTTTAGAAAATGCAATCTCATTTCCCCAGAAAGTGACAAGTGATGGGATTATTTACTTTTATTAGGAGTAAGACAGTTAAAGTATAGTGTTCGGCTTAATTGAAGTCAATTATTTTAATATTTGAGATTAAAAGCATCTTTATTGTGCATTATAGAAATACACTATCTACCAAAAGCAATTGGGCACTGTTTTTGCCCCTTTAGAAGCTCATGGTACCACTTCTTGTTGCTATAACAGCAGCCACCCTGTCAGACATGCTCTCCACTAGTTTGTGTAGGATATCCACTGGAATGCGTCGCCATTCCTCTTGCAACATAGCACTCAGTTGGATAATAGAAGTTGGCCGCATCTCCCGAGACAACAATTGCCGGTCCAATTCGACCCAAAGGTGCTCAATGGGATTGAGATCAGAACTCTGTGCAGGCCAGTCCAACCGGTGAACATTATTGTCTGCTTACCACTGCATAGTAGCCGCCGAAACATGGGGCCAACTTCCATTGTCCAACTGAGTGCCATGTTGCAAGAGGAATGGCGACGCATTCCAGTGGATATCCTACACAAACTAGTGGAGAACATGCCTGACAGGATGGCTGCTGTTATAGAAACAAGAAGTGGTACCACGAGTTTTTAAAGGGGCAAAAACAGTGCCCAATTACTTTTTGGTAGATAGTATAGTAAGTTTGATCTGATGTTTGAAGTTTTGATCAAATGTTCTTTTTTCCATAGTTCAAGTTCAGATTCGTATAGAAGGATGCTATTATGTGATATAACTTTAAGTGTCATTTTAGGTTTTGTTGTAATAGGTTCGTCTTATGGCATACAATAATTTTAGAATAAAGAGCCTTATTATATTTATGTGATAAATTGAAAAGTAGTAATTAGTTCACTTTGTTCATTGCTGAACTGTATGGGATTGCGATGCGTCTCATAGTCATATTTTTCTTCGTGATAATTACCTATTTCAATTATCTAGACAGTGAAGGCCGAGTCATAGCAGGGTAACAGTTATATCCTCTCCAGAGAACTTAAAATGGCAGATCTACCCCACGATATAGGCCTACCATGTGTGTGTGTGTATATATATATATATATATATATATATATATATATATATATATATATATATAAATCGTTGTTCCTGCAATAACTCCTATGTGACATATTTATCGATTTTCATATTTATGTTCTATTAAATAACTTAAATAGTAATACAATAAATAATAAAATCTCCTATATGTAATTATACTTCTTTCTTTCGAAAATGTAAGAATTTACAATCTCCTATGTATCACTGCCATAGAATGAATAAATGTGTTCTCTCTTCCTACTGAACAATTTTATATTTTGCAGATAGTTATTGCAGGAACAATGACGATATATAACGTATAAATCTATACAAATTATTTAAACTTTCTAATTCACTTTTAATACCGTTTTAAGTCAGTCATGAAATGGAGATGGATAAGAAGAAACCTGAATTAGCGTTTTACTTGAGCGGTGGAGGGTGAATACACTCCTTAATTGAGCGTGTAACGGATGGTAGATTTCAAGCTTTCACGGCAGTCACCTTGGTACGGAATTGTTCTGCTATTGCACAATAAAGGAGAAACTAACTTATGCTTTTAAAGTGATTCTGATTGTAGCAAAACGGAATAAATGTAAATAACTCATAAATGAGAACTGATTAAGTTATATATCTATATGGAAACTGTGCATTACAAAGCCAGTATGATAGTACTTCTCTTATATAGTGTAGATTCTGATGGAACAGAAGCTATCTACAGAATGTAAGGAGAAAAAGTGTCATTATTTTAACTGATGATTATTCATGTCATAAGGAAGAAAAAAATGTCCTTACAATTTCTTTATAATTTCAATAGTTAACTAATTATTAAAGTTTGCAATATCAGATGTTTTGCAACGTTTCTGGATAAGGAGGAGTGGGTTTATAAATAGGCTACACAGTACGGCTTAAGCTGGTACACACATACTGGTACAGACGGTCTGTTCTAATGCAGGAGCGGACCATGATAATACTGTTGTTTACATAAAACGAGCAGCAAATACAAACTTCCAATCTCATTAATAGAATATTATGGTAAATTTACATTTTATGTAACAATATTGTTCCATTTTTATTGTATGTCTAAAAAATAAACAATAATGGTTTTCTGCCCAAAATCACACGAACTTTTTTATAATGCAAAGTTTTAATCTCTCCCGCTTCCGTAAAGGAGTATAATTTTTAATCAAATTTCTGGTTGTGTGATTTTCGACACGTGGTAAGGGACTCCTAATTTCTAAAAATCGTTGAGAAACTGCTACAAAAGTTCGCCGATTATGTAACCTTCTTTGAGGAAAACGTTGACGGTACATCCTTCTTCCTCACTTGAATTACGATGACTTTCTCCATAAATTAATAACATATGATATTCCTAAACATTGTAAGTTGTTTATCGAATACCCTGTACTGAACTGTCATCCGCTCTGCAGTAGAGCTATGGACAGGGAGCTTGAACTAAGCTGACTCGTACATACGTCTGTGCAGAGTAATGCCTGCTCAACACGCTGCCACGTATCTCACGCCAGAATATTATCAAATTTAAGCACGCATTTTTATTTAATTTCACGAAAACGTAATAGAACATACAAATATTTATTTAAACTAATATTAACTATTTGCTAGATATACCTACTGATGTAATTGTTTTCGTAATTTTACTAACGATATAGGCAGTATAACGCAATTAAAATAAGAAAATATTTTTTTTTCTGGGAAAACTATCAAGTTTTGACCCTATGTTGTATGGACATTTTTTGATCCTGTAGATCGTTCCCGATGACTGTGAAAAGGACGGCACTTATACCCTTTATGCCCTGTATATTGGTCTCTTTAATAGAGTCCAAAACAATACTGTTCTCATTAATCTATCTCTAAACTACACTGTTCTCTTCAACATATTAAAAAAAATTCTGTTCTTTTCCGTCTATTTAAAAAGAATACTGTTTTCTTCACCATATTTCAAAACAATATTGTTCTGTTCAAACTATCTCAAAACAATATTCTTCTCTTCAATTTATTTCAAAATAATACTGTTCCCTTCAACCTATTTCAAAGTAATATTGTTCTCTTCAACCTACTTCAAAATAATAAGCCTAATCTTCTCTTTAATCTATATTAAAATAATACTCTTCTCTTCAACTTATTTCGAAATAATACTGTTCCCTTCAACCTATTTCAAAGTAATATTGTTCTCTTCAACCTACTTCAAAATAATAAGCCCAATCTTCTCTTTAATCTATATTAAAATAATACTCTTCTCTTCAACTTATTTCGAAATAATACTGTTCCCTTCAACCTATTTCAAAGTAATATTGTTCTCTTCAACCTACTTCAAAATAATAAGCCTAATCTTCTCTTTAATCTATATTAAAATAATACTCTTCTCTTCAACTTATTTCGAAATAATACTGTTCTCTTCAACCTATTTCATAGTAATATTGTTCTCTTCAACCTACTTCAACATAATAAGCCTAATCTTCTCTTTAATCTATATTAAAATAATACTCTTCTCTTCAACTTATTTCGAAATAATACTGTTCCTTTCAACCTATTTCAAAGTAATATTGTTCTCTTCAACCTACTTCAACATAATAAGCCTAATCTTCTCTTTAATCTATATTAAAATAATATCTTCTCTTCAACTTATTTAAGAAACAGTATTGTTTTCTTCGACTGCTTCAAAGTAATTCTCTTCAACCTACAGACATTAAAGTAATACTCTTCTCTCTAACTTAATTATAATCCATATGTCTACTGCTCTCTTCCACTCGCTTCAAAACAGCACCATTCCTTTAAAACTTAGTATTTTAAAACAATACTGTTCCCTTCAACCAATTTCAAAACAGTACTGTTCTCTCCAACTTTCTTCAGAACAATACTGTTCTCTTAACTTATTTGAAAACAGTAGGTCTACTCTTCTCTTCAACTTACTTAAAATAGCAGTCTTCTCTTTAAGTTATTTCAAATCAATACTGGAACAATGCTGTTGTCTACAACACACCCGAAACAATAGTGCTCTCTGCAATATAATTCAAAACAATTGGCAAAAATCTTAGAGATCCCATCTTTATGAATTCACAAACTACAATAAGCAAAGTGCTACTGTGATGCAATGCGATTACACAAACCTAAGACTGAAAAGACGGTTAGTTAGCTTTGACTTTTTTCATTACTGGTGAAGTTAGGAATCTCATAACATTTCTACCTTTGTCTACACGTGAACAAAACGTGGGAAGATTAGAAGAAATGCTACTCGTTGTGGTCAACACAATTAGCTCAAGTTGTTGACTACTGGGCAATTCCTCTACGATACGAAGAGACTCGGAAAAATATCTGTTAATATCGGGTTCAAATTGAATTATGCATATTGGACAGAAATAAAGATTTCGACCACCAAATCTGTAATCGTAATTTCATATCCATTCTCCTTCAAACCAACCCACATTAGAGGAATCACAAAGCAATTCTTACGTTTTTATATGATTCACATATTCTGTCTCCTCTTGACTTTGATGGGAAAGGATTATGTAAGCTACGTCGTGGACGTTATGGACAAAATTTCACAAAATTGGGCCACACGATTTTTTGGCCAAAGTTAGACTTTAAGAGAACCAATTAACCGGAACAGTCTATATGTCATTTGGTATGTCTTTTGAATAATAGTTAAAGAAAATAAAGTGTAAAGAGTTACATCATTCGCAAAATAAAAGAACTAAATTACCGCAACTCGTAAAATGTACAGAGTGATCCGTTTGGTTATGGATAAAATAAAAACACCGTAAAACATTTACTACTGAGCTTTTTGTTAAAACTTTGTGCATCCAACACTGAAAGATGGGAGATTCCTCAGAGCTCAAAATGACTCCCATTGCGCCCCCTGCACAACTCATTACGGCGATGCAATTCAGCCCATGTCCGTTGTAACGTATGAGGAGTGATTACTCTCAGATCATCAATGTTCCTGGGTTTCTGTGAATAGACAATGTCTGTAACAAAACCCTACACGAAGAAGTCAGGAGGGGTTAGATCTGGGGAGTTTGGGGACTAAGCTAAGAGATAGCTGCTTCTCGTACTGGGTTTCCCCTGCTACCTTCTGAATGTTTTTTTAAACAGAACCTGTTTCTACAAATGTTCGATACCACAACATTATGGAATCGTATTTAGATACATTATGCACACCATACTCACATCGAAATTCCCTTTGAACTCTTTTAACACTCTCAAATTTAGCATACCAAACATTGTGTTTGCTGTAGATTTGCAGTAGCCATTTTAATCATCTACGATTTTCATTTGTCCTTTCAGATTATGCATTGTTGATTGTCATATATGGATTGTTATATATGTCATGATATAATCAGCAAGAAAATTTTCCTACTATCAAACAACTTTATAATAATAAATTAATATTATCCATGCCCAAACGGATCGTCCACACTTGTGGAGTAACAGTCAGCTCGTCGGGCCGCGAAACCAGGTGGCCCGGGTTCGAATACTGGTCGGGGCAGATTACCTGGTTGAGATTTTTTCCGGGGTTTTCCCTAAACCCAATACGAGCAATGATAGGTAACTTTCGGTGTTGGACCCCGGACTCATTTCACCGGCATTATCACCTTCATATCATTCAGACGCTAAATAACCTGAGCTGTTGATACAGCGTCGTAAAATAACCAAATAAAAAACCAAATGGATGAGACTGTATAAATATAATGAGAAATTGTCAGCTTCAGGGCACTCATTTTCTTTCACCTAAAACTCATCGCTTTTGGCTGAGATTTTACTTTCATACCGGTACTTTAAATCCAAGCGTAATTACGGTGACCACTATGCCACAGTAGTGGAGAAAAATACAGGCCACGGTCATTTTCATAACGGCAGAGGGTTGCAACTTCAGTAATGCAACCCTCACATGAGCATGACAGTACGAAGTCACGGTCAGTAGTGATGTAGTTGCTAACCATTCATTCCACTTTGTCCCAAAATGTGGTCCAATTTCGCCACATCCTGCGGCGACAGTGTTACACCTACTGTAATCCGCAAGTAGTGATTCACTCAGTTTCATAACGCTAACAGCTCTATCTGATAGAGGATGCCGGGCACAATAAAAACAGAAACATCTAGCCTAGCAGGATTAACGTGGGACTGCTAATTGCGCGGACTCGTTGGAGAGGACTTACCCAAAGGTCATGATGATTCAAGCGTCACCAGGAAGTTGTGATTGGTGCTTGTTTGGTTGTAATGTGCCCACTTGAATTACAAAATAAAACAAATTCAAACTGCATAGTTTACCAAGTTAAACACAATGGAAAAGTGAGGGCAAACTATGAAATTCATTGCGCAGTACACGGTTGTTCTTTATGATGCTATCAAAAGCAATGGGACATGACAATTGCATGCTGCGAAATACTCGTTATTGACGTCAAAAAATTCGAATGTTGGTGCTGATCTAATTCATGGTACTCGGAAACGTCCAAACTCATAAAACACCGTTTTTAAACTAATGTAATGAATTTCATAAAAACAATACGCAAAAAAAATGTACTTGATGCAAATTAACGAAAACAATGTACAGATACAATTTAACATCAAAATAATTTTTGAGCGCACTCCGAAGATTAAAAAGACCACTTTTAATACTGGAAACCCACGTTCAAATCTCGGTTAGTTAATGTGGGATTTCTGCCAATTCATTACTGTTCTACCATTTCATCAGATACCAATGAAAAGGTGTCCAACCTTGAATCAAACCTTGTCTCGGCCAGTGTGGCCACTTTTAGTACAATGGTACTGATTTCATAAAATTTTAAATGGTCTTTAAGCTGGTACGCATAGTTGATTTTTGGTATAATTTGACATAATTTGTTATGAGTATGAAAACTGAAATTTTACTAATGTTTTATGAGCTACCGATGTAAATGAATTATTGGTAGAAACAGCATAAATGAAGGGTTCAGAACCATAGTGGGCCAAGCGCCATTTACTAAAACCGTACAAAACAAGGATTAAAATAAAGTTATTACCATAATTCAATGGCAACATATAACAAGTAATATAAAGTATGGACATTAAAACTAAATGATATGTCAATCTTCATTAAACTATGCTATTCACTTAACTTTAACCCTTGCTTTCTCCGTTTTTAATAAATGGCGCTTGGCGGCCCACTATAGCTCTGAACCCTTCAATTATTGTCATCTATCAACAATGATATTTAGTCACCTTGAAATTACAATATCTAATAATTGGGAATATCAATTAATTGATTATAAAATTAAATATTCCCTTTCCTTTATTGCTCTCCTTTACTGTTATCCAGAAACTACGTTTCCATAGTTGATGCCATAATATAATTAATCGAAGTCACCATGGAACAACAGGGAGTATAGTAACATCGAATTAATCAAATAGCTCCATATTTGAAACCAATTTCTGTAGGAAGCGTTTCGAGAGATGCAGAGTCAGGTTCGTTGGGAACAACACAATAATTATTATCACGTATGCAATGTAATGTATATTAGGTATATGCTGTCTAATGTATAATGTACGTGTTTTGATACTGTAAACAGAGTTCTAATTCACTTGTACTGCTCTTTTAGGACATTTCGGTTAATCTGGACAACTTATCCCCCAATTAATCCGGATTAACGAGGTTCTACTGTAGGCTGCATGTTAAGAATTAAAACTCGTATTGCTAAAAATAGAGTTTTTAGAAAAAGGTTTACTTATACAGGGTGGAAGAGAATCTATTGCATTAATTCACAGAGGTAATAGATCAAGTCAAAGCGAACAATTCCTGTCAAATAAGGTTTTTGATACGTCCAATAGTTTTTCAACTTTCAAAAGTGTACCAGTGCTCCTTGAGGTTATTGCTCCGCAGTGGGGGTGAGTGTAACTGCAACCATCCACTCCGCAAGACTTGAGAGAGGAGAATGTAAGCAAAAACGTTCACCAGGTATGTTTCGACCAAATTACTGTATACAGAGTATCTCATTTATCTTGTATACCTGTTATAACTGTTTTGTTTGGATAGGTATTGTAATTTTTGTTTTTGAAAGTTATGTTAGAACGAGGGGCTAATGTGAGTGTAGAGATTTGGTGCATGTAACTACATTATGGTACAAGATACACGTGAAGTCATCAATTTTTCAAATAGCACTACATTCTTTAATCATGTTACATTGATTACACACATTAAGACGAGTTCAAAAATGTATCACAATGTCACCTCCCCAATCAATAACAACAAAAAAAATGCAAAATGAATGCATCAGAATGTGTCGTTTGTTGAAGTGCCCCATTCATCTTGTGCATTAACTTACACAAAATGAAAGACGACTGACGTCCGTACACGTCGTGTGTTGTGTCTTTGCTGTCTAACGTGTAAATGAACCACAACAACTGTCGACGACACAATCCAAGTACAGTACAGTGGCCTGGACGTTCTCCAGATCTGTCGCCACTCGACTTCTTCCTGTGAGGAACTGTAAAGGACAGTGTGTACCAGGACTTTCTGACAACACCAGACATGCATCAACGCATTCGACAGGCTTGTGTGTCCATTCAGCTGGCAACATGCCGGGCACTCATACGGTCTTTCGGGGAACGCCTTAGAATGTGCATTAATGTGAATGGTCACCATTTGGAACATCTTCTGTGACTCCAAAGCATAACATTGTCACGTTGGAAGTACGTTTTTGTTTCGTTTTGTTGTTGTTATTGATTAGGAAGGTGACATTATGATACATTTTTCAATTCGTCTTAATGTAACATGATTAAAGTATGTAGTACTATTTGCAAAATTGATGACGTCACGTGTATCTTATACCATAATGTAGTTACATGCACCAAATATCCACACTCATGTTAGCCCGTCGTTCTAACATAACGCTCAAAAACAAAAATTCCAATATCTATCCAAAAAAAAGTTATAATAGCTGCACAAGATAAATGGGACACACTGTATACAGAACAGTTGACACATTTATTAACGTTATTGTAAATTTAATATCTTTTCTAAATTAATTTATTTTCAATTTTTCCAAAGATAATAGGCCTACTTAAATGAAGATTGAGTTACAGAATAAGTATTCGTAATTATGTTATTTTGAGTTTACATCAAATGTAAAGAAATATTTAATGGATACAGTTTTTTTATAAGAATGTACATTCTTTACTATTTGGAATTACGTAAAAGGCAAAAAAAATCAACACTGTGAACGTTACATATTGTATCGTATTCTCAAAACTATTGGACGTATCAAAACTTATTTGATAAAACTTGCTCCCACTGACTTGATCTATTAACTCTGTGAATTAATGTAATAGACTCCCTTCCACTCGTATATTAGTTTCATGGTATTAAATTTAGAGTTAAAGCAGGTTATAACGCAATAAAGAACATTAAAAACTAATTAATTTGCGTAATTATTAATTCATCGAATGCTTATATATTGATGTAGGGCCTATAATAATATGCTCGAAACAATATGTGATGATATGCTTTTGTTTACATTCTCCTCTCGCAAGTTTCGCGGTGTGGATGATTACAATTACAATCACCCCAATTTTGAAGCAATGTCTTCAAGGAGCACCAGTACTTTTTTTTTTGTATGGTTTATTTAATGACGTTCGCAACTGAAGAGGTTATAGCAGCGTCGCCGGTGTGCCGGAATTTTGTCCCGTAGGAGTTCTTTTACATGCCAGTAAATCTACTGACATGAGCTTGCCGCATTTAAACACACTTAAATGCCATCGACCTGGGCAGGGACCGAACCCGAAACTTCGAGCATAGAAGGTCAGTGCTATACCAACTACGCTACCGAGGCCGACAGCACTAGTATTATTTGCAGCGTTGCAACACGTTGCATTTCATATTCTCAAAACTATTGGACGTATCAAAAACTTATTTGACAATTTCGTTTATATGACGTCGTTCCATTTTCTACCAATGAAGTGTAATGAAATTTTGAATTCCAACCAATCACAGTCAAACATCGCGATAATTTCTGCAGCTAGATTTATCGCTATCAATTTATCACATGGTTGTTCTTTTGTTTAGTCGGTGTCGCCAACTGTTTCCCCGTAAATCGATTATTAATTAATACATTTATGCCCGTGTGCACCATTCTCGATGAAAATTTGACGATGGTTAAGTTGGCATTTGACCATCTTCAACGCCAATTTGCGGAGTATCAATCTCGATCAAAGTTAAACAAGCGAGTTGATGATGATCAAATTTGATCACGGGTGTGGGACCGATTATCTTGAATTGAACGTGGTCAAGTCGAGAAAACCAAAATGGCGGCACGATTTGACGTACTTGATGGAATTGAAGATGAAATGATGTATCTTGAACACGCAAATCACTGCGGAAATAACAGAATTGGTGTTATTGTAGAAAGAGTAAGTTTGTAGATGAATAATAAAAATGTTTTTTTTTCTCAAAATAGATTAATGTTTTATATACTGTATGTTTCTGCTTTGGAAGATCGGGACTTTACTTGAGGACAAAATATTATTTAGGCCTAACTGTCCAATTTTGTTAACATAGTAATAAAGTAGTTATTCTATACCGGTAATAATATAGTAAAACTAAATGACCATCTTGTAGAATGCGAGATTATCACTTATTAGCTATAGATTTGCCGTTTGAAACTATTAGGACCTACATGACGTTTTGGGCAATTAGGCTATTTACGCTTGAATTAAGAGAAATTACACGGATATCTTCCTTTCCCTCTTACTCCAAAATTCCAACCTTGTGAACAGAAAATAAATGGATAAAATTCAGAACAAGGATACTTTCCTTTCTCTCTTACTCCAAATTTCCAACCTTGTGCACACAAAATAAATTGGCACTAAAAACTTCCTTTTCCTATGCATGACGATGCGTATTCGACATACACAGACGAATTGTTTTTTTTTTTTAACTTTAAAATAATTGTTAGCGAGGTATCCGTATACTGAAATTTTCCCAAATAAATTATTGGCACTGAAATGTGTCTTTTCGTAAGCAAGATGATGAGAATTCGAAAAACACATACAAATCTACTCTTTTTAGTAGCCTATTTCAAGATAATTGTCAGTGAGGTATCCGCATACTGAAATTTTCCCAATTATTATCAATAATATGAAACAACCACTGTATAAATTACGTTACAAATTATGTGGAATTATGTAAACACGTATAACTCATGTTGAATTGTGAGGTTAAATCCAATCAGGTAGCCTGCTTTTCTCTTACAGAACTTCCGTCAGTACTTTTATTCTCTAATATGGATGCAGAATTGCTGACGAGTTCTAAAAGAATTCCCACTTCGAACTGTGAGAAGTTGGATGCTCTTTTCTTTCATTCTTCCATGCAGTGGCGTATACTGGTTTAAGGGCCTGGGCTACCACTGACCCTATTATTACACAAAATATATTTTAAAGTCCCTATAATAAAATTCCTTACCTATTTATATATGAATTCCAGACGTCTTGATTGGGACGAAAATACTTTGATGACTCGTCATTGAAATTACAGTTGGGTCGCTTGCGAAGTTTCTGTAGAAATGACTTTTCAATGGACATCAGTGCCAAGCCGGATAAACGTTCTTGTGTATGAGTTGATCTACAGTAGGATTTTATTCTCTTCAACGCAGAAAATGTTCTTTCTACTGATGCTGACGTAGCTGGTATTGTCACAATTAATGTTGCCAATTTAAGGACTTCAGGAATAACTTGGTTCAGCTGGTTTTCATATATGGCAGATAATATTTCATGAATAGGTTTGTTCGAAAAATCAAAGACTTCTGCTGAATATATTACACTTAATTCATTTTTCAAACGTACTTGATCAAAGTGACTGTTATAGGACTGAAATAATTTGTTTAGTGCCTCATTCGGGAAGTTTTCTCTATAAGCAGAAAATTTTTGAGAATCTAGAAGATGTGTGAACTGAAGCTTTCCATAATCAGAAAATCTGTCAGTAATTTCCATGTGCATACGATCTAGTATGCTGTAGTACAGCTGCCTGTATTTCAATTCATCATCTCCTTTTCTTCGCTTTAATGGTGGTTCCATTGTATTGGCTGAAGAATTTTCATTTTCCATATTACTCCATATGGACGGAAACCCACTACGTCTGAACTCGAATATAGTGTTTTTTTTAACTTTGATACCTCTTGCAAGCAGTATGCTATGTCTAGACTTTTTGTCTGAAGAATATTGTAGAGCACATCTGTATGTGCGAACACTCTAGCATAGACTTCAAGAAGAAATATATTCTGAAACTGTGTGAAAAAAATACAAATATCCTTGAGCCTGCACAATTACATCATCAATCCAGTTTTCTTCAGAGTCATTACAAATGAATATTTTCAAAGAAAGCAGTCAGTTCTCTGTATTCCTTTACTGTATTTACAAGCCGAGATGTAAAATTGCATCTAGTTGTTGCTACTTTTTGGAGTTTCTTTTTCATAAATTCTTGAGTTTTTCTGATCTTTTAGGAGATGATGAGAAAAATGCAGCTAAACCCGACAGTGTTTTGAAAAAAATGCGGCATTCTGGAATGGATGAAGTAGTTTGTTGCAAAACTAAATTGAGAACATGGCTGTAACAATGGACAAATAGTGCTTGAGGATACTTTCCTTGAACTTTTGTTTTTAAGCCATTAATATTTCCCGCCATAACTGAAGCACCATCGTATGTCTGTGCAATTAACTTATTGCCGACATTGTATTCTGCTATAACACCTTCCACATGCTGAAACCAAGCAGCAGCAGTTTTGCCCGAACTGACATTTGTGAATCCTATAAACCGTTCTTGAACATTGGCAGTACTATCGACATATCTTAAAACAGTGGACAATTGACTCTGATTAGAGCAGTCACTTGTTTCATCAACAACAATGGCCGCTAAAGGTGCTTCTTCTATTTCAGATTTTATGTTCTTTATCATAACCCCACTTATAGCAAATATTAAGTCATTATGAATTGCGGGAGAAGTACCACGAAATACTGTTGAACTCTCAAGATGATTGGCCAGTAAATGGTCAAATTCACTTAAGGAACTTAAATATTCAATATAATTTCCTCTATTGTCTGATTCCACACACTCATTATGATCCCGAAAAGCCAATTCTTGTTTTCCTAGAAAGCAGACTGCGTTAATAAGACGCAGTAAAATCTCCCGATTTTTTTTCCACAGGAGCATTGTGTTGGTTGATATGTAGAGCTTTTTGCTTATCTAGCTGTAAATCAATTCTTGTCTTCCCAAAGTTTGCAAAGTTCATGCTACTACAAATATGAGCTTTTGATTTGTCGTGTTTTAGTACTGCCGTTCGAAGGGAGTTCATATTAGAAAACCCTCTTTTGACCACACATTAGTTTCGCGGCTAAATAACAAACATGGCCAGCAAAATAGTTTAGACAGTTTAGAACTACCACACAACCAATTCCACTTACCATATGATGTTGAAGTGAAATGGCGTGTGTAGTCACGCTGTTTTTCTTTTACGTCCATGGACAAATTTAACTCAGGAGTTGGTCTTTCCATTTTCACAATTTCAACTTCCTCGTTGTATGTACGACGGTTAAAAGGCACTTTTAATAAACCTTCTATTACACAGTCATTTTCAACACAAACCTCTCCAGAAACTTGTTCTGCCATATTTTTCACAATATCACTTAATTGGGAAATTAAAAACTTAATAATTCAGAATTAATATAACTCTTAGACACTCGAACAAATCACAATTTTAAAATACTGCACTGCAAGAACACAATTACATTCATGAGCTAGCGTGCTAAGCGTATTGTTGCTTCGCGCCTGCGAAGAAACCGATCACGAGAGCGGCAACTCACCCGGCCTACAGTGCACGATGGAAACAGAAGAGAGCGGGGGGGGGGATGGGCAGTTATGCGACAGGACAGCGTGCGCGGTACGGTCACAGGCTACCTCACGTAGCAAGCGGTTTCTCCAGCGATGTCGCCTTGACAACTTGTTTCTTTTCGAGAGCACAGAGCGCATATAAATCTAACAATTACTTTAATTTTAATTACTGTGGTAAAACTAATAATACAAAATTATTACATTATGTTATATTATAAACTTTTTCTTTTGTAATTTCCTTGGGCTACCGCCGGTAGCCCCGGTAGTCCGCAAAATACGACCCTGCTTCCATGTTTATTGAAACTTGTTATTTCAAAACTGCGAGGATGTTTGAAATAGTCCGACAAACAAAAACGAAGCGATAATTGACAGAGTGCGTTCTTTCGCTGTTTTATACGCGGTAACCTAGCGCTCAGATGATTCTTCTCAAGTGAGCGTACCGTCAGCTGACGGTACTGAGTTGATCGAGGGAAAATGTCGGTGCACCGCATCTGTAACTTGATCATTGTCAAGAATTAACCATGTTTCCGTGATTGCTGATAAACGTGCTAGATGATCGAGAATGGTGCACACGGCCATTACACAGTGAAGACGACGTTCAAGTCCACACCTGTGGAGTAACGGTTAGCGCGTCGGGCCGCGAAACCAGGTGGCCCGGGTTCGATTCCCGGTCGGGGCAAGTTACCTGGTTGAGTTTTTTTCCGGGGTTTTCCTTCAACCCACATGAGCAAATGGTGGGTAACTTTCGGTGTTGGACTCCGGACTCATTTCACCGGCATTATCACCTTCATCTCATTCAGACGCTAAATAACCAAAGATGTTGATAAAGCATCTTAAAATAACCTACTAAAATAAAAAAAAACGACGTTCAAAACGGTGCACCATGTAGACACAAAATCTTCATGCCTCTTAATTGAACGTACGTTTTAAGCTTGATTATTTCAATATTCTTCCCAGATTGCATGCATAAAGGCATGGAAAATTGTGTAGATGGAGCTTTAGTCCCATTACAAACTACACTGAGAATACGTTTGTCGAGCTATGGAAAATGCACAGTTGATATTGTCCCGCTCCCACAGGTAACTAACCTAATTGTAGCCTATAAAATTTGTATTACGTGCATTAAATTAAACAATTAATAGAAAACATAAGCATTGCTATATAGCTGTCTCCACACATATTACATAGTTCTTAGTTCTCGGTGTAGTGTGTAATGTAACGATGAAGAACTAAATAAAGTACGAAATTCTACTTCCACATCTATATCTTCATGTTCTAATTTCATGTCCATTGTAGGCTATCTGAAGAAAATTACACTCCTTCATTCTTGATAACTGCGTTTTCAACAATTCTTCATTTAATTAATGCAGTATATTAATCAGGTTACTATAATTATATTATAAATTTTTTAATTAAATTATAATTTCAGCAGATAATGAAAATGTATTTCTGTTATAACAATAAGAGAAAAGAGCAGTACATGTAATTAACATTGTTAAACCTGTATTTCGCTTTTCGCAATTGGCATTACTGAATACAATTCAATTTCTTTATTGGAGTAATCGATATTCATTTATTTCAACTTCACAATTTCTGGATAGGTTAAGTATTCGTAAATATACAATTATTAACATTTTGTGATCGAATTTTAGGGATATAATTATTTATATTCTTATTTTATATGGAATAGTCCTAATACATGTCACTCGAGGTCTGAGATTACTACAGATAAAACTTGTTAGCACTGATTTGATCTATTACCTCTGTGAAATAATGTAACAGATTCCCTTCCACCCTGTATAAGACATCATTTACCATTACTAAGATACGCAATTCTGTGTCCCCTTAAGTAGATATCTTTATATCTGAAATAATTACAATTAGATAATAATAAGTTTATACAATTTATTGTACTGATTTGTGTTTTGCACAACATGAATCAACATACAGAATACTGCGGGTAACAGGAGCCTGTAAACGTACTGCAGCATTAAATGTAGTGAAAGGTATGAAGATGTCTGTGTACCAAGGGCGTAGCAAAAACTTTCCCCGTAACACGGTGGATATCGCCCGGCTGCCTCTTTGAGACGCGTTCTTTACTAGTCACTGTTCCTTCATTTATGTCGAGCCACTCCCCCATGTAAAGGGAAAGAAAGGGTAGGGAGAGGTAAAATTGATGCTTACCTTCCACAGCCATCGGTTAAAATTACTAAAATTAAGCGCAATTTACATTCTGCACCCGAATGAAGGGGCTGTCTTATCTTAACAGCTATAGACGCGCTCCCCAGTGGCTTGTATTGCCAACAATGTTTTGCGAGGGAAAAAATTGTCGGCATTCATACAAGTAGTTGACAAAGTTGTCGAGTTTTATCATGGAAGGGGTGCAGTGCTTGGAATATTAAAATTTCACTTGTTCATGACTAGGGTTTCTCAAAATAACTGCGGAAATATATCCTATCTCTCCTTTTAATTTCTCATTAGACGTGGTATCCGAGTATAGTCCGGGTCAGCTTACTTCATACCCTAAGGGTGAAACCTAACAATTTTCCCCCCATTACTACATATGCTAGTGGATTGTGGTGATTTTCTAGTTCGCAGGTTTAATTTTCTTTTGCCAACTTCGATTCGAATTTCGATACTGACAAATACTACAAATGGTAGTGATTTTGTAACTGGTATATCAATAGAAGAATTTCATCGGCATGGAAGGCGTTCTGGAGCCTGAAGTTCATATGGACGGACATGACAATCAACCGCAATCTCAAGTTCGAGGCACTAGAGACATATATAATCCCAGTTTTGCTATACGGCTGCCAAACTTGGACATTGTCCGAGAGACAACGCTCAAGTATACAAACATGCCAGAGGAAGATGCAAAGAAAAATACTGGGCATCACGCTACGAGACAGAATGACAAACTAAACACTGCAAAGACTGACGAACACTACTGACGCAGCAGAACGAACCACGGCAACGAAGTGGACCTGGGGGGACATGTGGTGAGACTACATCAGACAAGATGGACTCATGCAGTCACGATGTGGGACCCCTACGTCGGAAAGAGAGGACAGGGAAGACCACGGCTCAGATGGTCTGACATGTTTACCAAACAGGCGGGGAAACAATGGTCGAGGACAGCAAAGAACAGAGTTTTGTGGAAAGAACTAGGGAAGGTCATTGTAAATAGGTAACGTAATCAGTGTTAAGATATTGTAAATAGTAAAGTCAATATTAGTGGAAGTGTAAGATAAGTTTTGTAAATAATAAAGTAATTGTTGAGAAAGTGTCAGGTAAATAGTGTAAATAGCAAACTGAGTTTGTCAAAGTGCCGGCGTCAGTATAATGTGTGTCGTGTAAGAAAAAAAATGAACAAAGAACAGAGTGCTGAGACTAGTTAAAGTTGAACAAGGTTATTAACCATGTCACAAAAGTAGTATACACGACAAGCTCGCCTGGATTGGCTCACCAAGCGAGTACACTTGAGCCATCCCTGTCAAAGGGGTTCTTACCTTATCACAGGAGGCCTGTGCCCAACATGGGACATCATGGCTAACATTCATTCATTCATTCATTCATTCATTCATTAATTCATGTTGGCAGCTGAGACAAATATTGACAATATTTTTCGGTACTGGAGTTCCATGAAATTAAAATTGTACTAGATTTCTGAGCCGGTTACTGGAAGTTAATGAAATTTGAACATACTAATAATTAGTTAATATCATTAATAATATTAATACATAATAATTATCTTATGTGTTGCGTTGTGCTTATAATTTGAGACTATAGTCAGGTAAGTTTTCGGAGTTAGTGCTAATAATTTCATGTGGTCAAACAAAATACATTTTTAGGTTAGGTCTCGTGAGTCAATTGTTTAGTCAAACCAATGAATTTCGTACTGCCAGACAAAATACTTGACATATTTATCCCTTTCTCGTATAGCTTGCCTATGAAAACATGTTACAAATTATTGAATTATTTAGAATAACCTTCCAACATAAAGTACGGTAAGTAAATAAGTCATTTAATACATAGGATCGTGTGACATCTGGTAACAGTTGGCAACACTGACAAGACGGCAATATTTGCTGTTTAGGAACTGTTCTTATGTGACCCTCACTATACAGTAAAACTGCGAAAAAATCAAATTTATTAAATTTTACGAAAATACATGGTTTTAGAATTCCGTGTTACCAAAACAGAGACTCTGGTTTATTCACCGCCAGTATGTGCACTGGCAACAGCGTGGTCTATTAGTCCGTACAACGTAAGACCAGCTCTTGACATAAACAAATACGTATTACTGCACGCACGTGTTCGACTAACCCTACTCCACTCTGTTGTTATGTTGCAGTTTATTGATTTGTGTAATGTATGTACGCGTATTTTTCACTCTGGAAATGGGTGAACATTCGGTGGCAATGGTAGGCTTAACAAATGACTCTCATAATACAGTGCGTTCGTAGCTCGGCCGGACCGTTCCGTGGCCTTGGACTGGGTGAAGATTGGCGCGCCTGTCGCCAGAGTAGCGCTGTAGCTATCGCTGACGCGCCAGTCAGGTCCGGCCGAGTTACGAACGCACTCTATAACATTCGTAATTAAATAATAATAATAATAATAATAATAATAATAATAAATTCCTTACAAATGGCTTTTAAGGGAACCTCAGGTTCATTGCCGCCCTCACATAAACCCGCCATCGCTCCCTATCCTGCGCAAGATTAATCCAGTTTCTATCATCATATTCCACCCCTCTCAAATCCATTGTAATATTATCCTATACGTCTCGGCTTTTCCAAAGATCTCCGGCCTCCCAACTACCACACTATATATGTATTTCTGGATTCGCCCATACGTGCTACATGCCCTGCCCATCTCAAACATCTGGATTTAATGTTCATAATTATGTCAGATGAAGAATACAATGCGTGCAGTTCTGCGTTGTGTAACTTTCTCCATTCTCCTGTAACTTCATCCTTCTTAGCCCCAAATATTTTCCTAAGCATCTTATTCTCAAAAACCCTTAATCTCTGTTCCTCTCTCAAAGTGAAAGTCCAAGTTTCACAACCATACAGAATAACCGGTAATATAACTGTTTGGTAAATTCTCAACTTTTCGGATTTTTTGATAGCAGAATAATAATAACAATAATAATAATAATAATAATAATAATAATAATAATAATAATAATAATAATAAGTTAATAACAATAATATGATGCTTGAATATTAAAACCGAAATTAAAAACAGCATACTAAATAAACTGGGCATCTTAAATAAAGTATTATTAAAGTAAACCTAATTTGTAAACCTAAATAGAAGTGAACTTAATAATTATGCATATTAACTTAATTACACACCACTTAATTAATTACTTGCTTACTTATGGCTTTTAGAGAATCCGGAGGTTCATTGTCACACTCACATAAGCCCGCTATCGGTCCCTATCCTCAGCAAGATTAATCTAGTCCCTAGCATTATATCTCAACTTCCTCAAATTAATTTTAATATTATTCTCCCATCTACGACTCGGCCTCCCCAAAAGTCCTTTTCCCTAAGGTCACCCAACTAACACTTTATACGCATTTCTGGATTTATCCATCCGTGCTACATGCTCTACCCATCTGAACCGGCGACGCTGATATAACCTCGGCAGTTGCGAGCGTCGTTAAATAAAACATAACATTTAATAATACTTACTTACTTACTGGCTTTTAAGGAACCCGGAGGTTCATTGCCGCCCTCACATAAGCCCTCCATTGGCCCCTATCCTGAGCAAGATTAATCCGTTCTCTATCATCATATCCCACCTCCCTCAAATCCATTTTAATATTATCTTCCCATCTACGTCTCGGCCTCCCTAAAGGTCTTTTTCCTTCCGGCCTCCTAACTAACACTCTATATGCATTTCTAGATTCGCCCATACGTGCTACATGCCCTGCCCATCTCAAACGTCTGGATTTAATGTTCCTAATTATGTCAGGTGAAGAATACAATGCATGCAGTTCTGTGTTGTGTAACTTTCTCCATTCTGCCGTAACTTCATCCCTCTTAGCCCCAAATATTTTCCTAACCACCTTATTCTCAAACACCCTTAATGTCTGTTCCTCTCTCAAAGTGAGAGTCCAAGTTTCACAACCATACAGAACAACCGGTAATATAACTGTTTTATAAATTCTAACTTTCAGATTTTTCGACAGCGGACTGGATGATAAAAGTTTCTCAACCGAATAATAACAGGCATTTCCCATATTTATTCTGTGTTTAATTTCCTCCCGAGTATCATTTATATTTGTTACTGTTGCTCCCAGATATTTGAACTTCTGCACCTCTTCAAAAGATAAATTTCCAATTTTTATATTTCCATTTCGTACAATATTCTGGTCACGAGACATAATCATATACTTTGTCTTTTCGGGATTTACTTCCAAACCTATCTCTTTACTTGCTTCAAGTAAAATTTCCGTGTTTTCCCTAATCGTTTGTGGATTTTCTCGTAACATATTCACGTCACCTCAGAATAAATATGGGAAATGCCTGTTATTATTCGTTTGAGAAGCTGTCAAAAAATCTGAAAGTTAGAATTTATAAAACAGTTATATTACGGGTTGTTCTATATGGTTGTATTAAATTATATTTAATAATTATAATAATAATAATTTATATAAGCCATTAAACAACATAAAGTTGCAATACGTTTCATAATAGTACAGGTATAGAACATTTATTAGACAGTTTTAGAATATTCGTGATGCACATGCGCCCGCAAGTTACAGAATGGATAACTCCTTGTCGACGTGCCTGCAAGTTAGCACACGATTTGTAGAACCGATAGGACTATCTCACGTTCGAGAAAAACAAAAACCTCAGTTATCTATTCGATAGCGTTTTAGGTACGATATTTCACTTACGAGAAATCGAGCATTACAGATTCAGATACATCTGCAGTCTTTTAAGCAAAACGTTTGCGCACTGGAACACCTGTCTGCCAAGATTGAAACGTTATGGTCATGGAATAGATAGATAGATAGCTTTATTGATATTGTTCACAAAAGTACAAAACTTAATAATTTAACAAAAGATCTATATACAAATGTAGTTCTACATAATAAATATACAATTTCCTAAACTAATTAATCTATCGCAAATCTCAATAATTTATTGGTTCAAACTTGCACTTACGTCTTGTTTTAGTGCATGTTTAAACCAATCGTGATAACCCTTAAGACTTTAAACCTTAATTATTTGCTCCTTTTTCAAAAATCTAATTGTAATATTTAGGTCTTATTTTGGTCGCGGCCCTGTAAGGCCCGGGTGGGGTGGGTCGTGTAAATGAACCTAAAAGGGAGAGGTTAAACTAAGGGAAAGAAGAAGGTCTTATTTTACATAATAATTTATTATTCCAATTAGATGATCAGATGTCGACATACTGTAAGTCATGAACCTGAAATAGCTGAATCGGTACATTCCATATGTAGGTTAATCTTTCTTTCTTATAATATTTTCATGTCAGCAGAAACGTTTGCGTAACTTCTACGAAGACTACCGCATGCCTGCTTAAAAACAAGCTTGACAAATTGCTTACATAATCAACCTCAATTTAGTTTCATCATTATGTCGCATGTACTCATTATCGATTCATTTCTATTATGATTTATATTATGATCTAATAAATGTATTATAATTGCATTCTTATTGAAATTAAAATATATTAGTTAACCAATTTATAAAGTCAAATTTTCTTCTGAACTTTTACTAATTAATATAACTATCGGAATACCTTAATAACTACCTTAGTTCTCTATTTTCAATTTTTTTTATTATTATTTAAAAAAAACCTTGACGTAATTCTATCTTATTTTCAAAACCTGTCTTCTTACCTTATTTAATTAATAATAAGTTTTTCTGATTTTAGGAAAATTTAATCTTTGCTGATGCCTATCTCTTAGTAGGTAGTTTCGTTCAGTATCTATAGTTTTGATTGAATCTACTTTATTTCTGTTAGAGTTTCTATTTGTCATTTTACCTCTTATTAACTGTTCGTCACCTGCTTCTACTTCATCGGTCGGTATCGCACAGCTCCTCCAAATTGTAGCACTTCCTCTCGCGCACCCCGGACTACCAACGGCATGTGGCATTCTTATTAATTGGTCTTCACTTGCGCTGACTTTGCCGGTTGATCCACAATCGCTTCTCCTTGATGTATTTTCACTTGCGCGCCTCGGACTACCCTCACTGGTCGTTCTCTCAGTCTGTGCCCCAGCTCCCCAAACAGCATCTTCACTGGTTCCAGCTTCTTCTTCCATACAAGGTTTTCCTTCTTCACTCTTCTTTCTTCTAAAGGGATCTGTGAAAACAGTGCTGTCTAGTTTATTTAGGTATGCTCTAATATCATTCACTGCCGTAAGCTCATCAATTCTTCTATTTGTTATTTCTGATTCCTTCTGCCCGCTTGATGAGTTACTTTTCTTATCAGTCCTCTCTACGCTTCTAGACTTCCTGTTTCGTGATGCACTTCTGTTTACGTGTGGTGTCGATGATGCTCTATTTCCACAAGTCTCTATTTCGTTATTTCTGTTGTTGCAGCAACTTAATAAATCCTCAGTGAATTGATTATTTAAGGCCTCTACGTTAACTATGTTTCCGTTTATCTTCATTTTATCTTTTACTAAAGTTGCCCTCAATCCTTACCTCGAGCTTCTTTTAATATTGGAATTAGTTTCTTTCTTTTCTCTCTAATTTCTTTTGCAAAGTCATTTTCTATGAATATATTTGTGCCTTTGAGTTGACGCGTATTGGCAATGATGTGCTCTTTGATAAAGTAACTGTTCAATTTCACAATAATTGGTCTTTTTTTCCGTTACCGACTCTATACGCGTTATTAATCGCACTTATGTCCAAGTTTAGACTGAAATACTTAGTTAATAATTCTAACACTACGAAACCAGTATCAATTCCTTTTTCATGATTGCGCTCTTCAACACCATAAATTACAATGTTATTAATTCTACTGTCATTTTCCCATTTTTTAACTATCGATTTTAACACCACCTGCTCTTGGATAACCTCCTTTAACTTCTTTTCCACTTCAGTGTATCTGTTTACTAATGTATCTATATCACTTGCTACTTTGTTTAGTAGAAAACTTGCCTTTAGTCTGTCTTCTCTCGTTTCTTTCATATAGTTTATCCATTCTCTTTGAAACACTTCATCACTGTAGACTCTTCCTTCTGTATCTCCAGGACCAGGGTTTAACTCCACATTTCCAATAATCAGTAGAACTGATAAAACAGCTGCGGCCACAAATATGTTGATGCTATCAGACACTATTGCATTTTCACCTTTTGAACATCTGCAACACTGCCCTGCATTGAAGCACCCGATTCGCGCCCTGTAAGAATTTAGGTCGTCGCCCATACCTTCTTCACACGCTAACCTACTTGTATATGCTGCTTACTACACAACCGTTCTCTACGACTGCACTTTGTGAACTGGTCATGGAATAAGAAACAGCTAGCTAGCAATTTTGTACAAATTGAGATTCTTTTAAGTACCCTAGATATACGACTGAAAACTTCTTGATTTTGCAAAAGAAAGCCATTAGAATTCTATGTCAATCAAACTATCTTGAACATTGTCGACCTCTTTTCAAACAATCACAGATATTAACTGTCATAAAATTATATATATACGACCTAGTCCTTTACACTCGACAAAATATAGACAATTACTTATTAATAGCCAATATATATGATCATGAAATTAGAAATAGTGAACAAATTAATATTCCATACTGTAGTTACATAAAACTAGTACAAATTTTTCTGTCATGGGATGAAATTACTTAATAAGCTTTCCAGTCTATATAATAAGTTACCAACCAATAGTTTCAAAGCTAGATTTTATAATTGGCTTTTAATTAATCCTTTCTAATCTGTAGACGAGTTTCTTAACATAAATTCATACGAAATTGTTTTTTAATAAATAAAGTTATTTACATTTAGTTACAAATATTACATTAACAGTGAAGTGTTTTCAATAACTTTAGAGTTTCAAAATGTTTTGTGTTTTCATTCTAATTAAACTTTACTGTTTTCAATTATATGTGTATTTTCAAATGTATGTATTTTTTTTGTGACAAAGCCTATCACTGTATGTTTAATGGCTTAATAAATTAAATGCAATTGAATTGAATTGAATTTTAACTCCATGGGAAGCATGGGAACTACTGTTCCACAGAGGACGATATTGTTGTTTAGACAGTGTACTCGTATTTGTTATTAATCATGTAGAATTGCAGAACGATTATATCAGAGTCTATTATGTACAATCACGAAGCTCAATACATAGGGAATATGCATCCATAGATAGTTGCTAACCGCTAGGATCGCTACTATAGCCTCATCACAGAAAATGCGAAATAGTACCGGCACAGTCTATTGTTCCTAGTACCCTCAACAACTCAAACTTCGTGACTATATACTAGATTGTGATTATATTCATACGCTATGGGCGGGAGAGTGGTTTGTATAAGGAGGTGTGACGTGTCTACGCAATGCAATGTTAATGACAGCGTTAGACTTTGGACATCTTGTCTGTACTGTGACACGATATCGTCATTGTACTTTGTACCCATACTTAAAACAGTTCAGTCTTGAGCAGCAGCATTGAAACTGACGTCAGAAATAAGAGTGAACCATTGTAATTATCGTCTTCAAATGACACACCACTAGCTAATAGATTTTCGACATATAAGAACTTGGTTCCGATCCAGGTCATTGCAAGTGGAGTTAGTTGAAAGAACAGTGATTTCAGAGGTTTTTCGAAGTAGGCCAACTCTTATTCATTCTGGCATAATTTCACTCTTTGCAATCACTAGACCGCACCACCACCATAACCACCATCACCATCACCAAAACTACCAACATTTTTACCATCACCATTTCCGCCCATAGAAATAAATGAAGAAAAATGTATTATTACAATTTTGATCTGAATGAGGGGGGATAGCAATAGTTGAGCATTTTGGACTTTTGTCATTGATATGTTGTCAAAAATATAAACACACACGTTTCGAAGAATAGATCTCTTTCGTCTTCAAGTGAAAACTCTACTGCAGGGATCGTTACAAACAGCAAGCCTGTCTGACTGATCGACGACCATCAAGTCAGTGCGAGATATAATGACGAAAAACCCGATGTCACAAACTGTTGTCATATTATTGTTCCATATAATTAGTTTCGTTACTTCCATGGTATTCTTATTTTTATTTTGTCTATATTTTACGTTATAACAGAGAGGGTTTGGAATTGAATGGGTTACATCAGCTGCTTATCTATGCGGATGACGTGAATATGTTAGGAGAAAATCCACAAACGATTAGGATAAATACAGGAATTTTACTTGAAGCAAGTAAAGAGATAGGTTTGGAAGTAAATCCCGAAAAGACAAAGTATATGATTATGTCTCGTGACCAGAATATTGTACGAAATGGAAATATAAAAATTGGAAATTTATCTTTTGAAGAGGTGGAAAAATTCAAATACCTGGGACCAACAGTAACAAATATAAATGATACTCGGGAGGAAATTAAACACAGAATAAATATGGAAAGTGCCTGTTATTATTCGGTTGAGAAGCTTTTATCATCCAGTCTGCTGTCAAAAAATTTGAAACTTAGAATTTATAAAACAGTTATATTACCGGTTGTTCTGTATGGTTGTGAAACTTGGACTCTCACTTTGAGAGAGGAACAGACATTAAGGGTATTTGAGAATAAGATGGTTAGGAAAATATTTGGGGCTAAGAGGGATGAAGTTACAGGAGAATGGAGAAAGTTATACAACACAGAACTGCACGCATTGTATTCTTCACCTGACATAATTAGGAACATTAAATCCATATGTTTGAAATGTTCAGGACATGTAGTACGTATGGGCGGATCCAGAAATGCATATAAAGTGTTATTTGGGAGACCGGAGGGAAAAGACCTTTGGGGAGGCCGAGACGTAGATGAGAAGATAATAATAAAATGGATCTGAGGGAGGTGGGATATGATGATGGAGACTGGATTAATTTTGCTCAGGATAGGGATCGATGGTGGGCTTATGTGAGGGCAGCAGTGAACCTCTGGGTTCCTTAAAAGCCAGTAAGTATATATTTCACGTTACAACAACTTATGACATCGGGGTCTCGGTCTTTATATCTCGCACCGACCTGACGGTCGTCGATCAGGCTAGCTGTTTGTATCGATCCCCACAGTATGTTTTTCACCTGAAGACGAAGAGAGATCCACTCTTCGGAACATTGTGTGTTTATATTTTTGACAACTAGCAATGGAAAGAGTTCAGATTGCTCAACTATTGAATTATTAGTTACTTGTCATCGGATCCCATATTAACCGCACCTGCCACAATTTATCAAAATGGAAACATATTTTTACCTCAGTAAGGGGATTTCTACGTAAACGCATTGAAATATATTGATAAATATGCTAATATTTAAGCTGCAGAGTCATAAAATTTTGCGACCAGAATTTGAGGTAATTTTTACAACATTATAATGAATAATTTAGGAATATATATTTCAGGGGGAGAGACATAACTTTAATATGCATATTTTTTTCTCTACTCTCTATTAGCAAGTGTGTGAAAATAGTACATTATGCAACGAGCCTATAATGGTAGTAATTAAGACGCAAGTATGATTGTTATGAAACGAGCGCAAGCGAGTTTCATAATTTTCATACGAGCGTCTTAATTATCATTATAGGCAAGTTTCATACGAATTTCTATGCTCGACCATATTTCTAACTTGAAAGTATTCAAAATTATGGTTATGTGCGGACTGACCTGAATTGTGAGATGTGCGCAGACGCAAAAGTATTGATTTTTTCCGAGGCCGAATTTCATTGACTTTGGCACAGAATAAGATGAACATTACTCTGGTATAACCTGAAAATTGATTTAGAATTGAAAAACGAGATGACAAATTGAATTTATTTGAATATTATTTACAATTAACTCTAATTATTATAGTAACAGAACATACCCTTCTGCGACAGTATTGGATTTCCAGCCTCCGTGACTTTTCGCTAATTCTCTTTCGATTGCATATCCGAGAATAATCGATACTTGCGGTTTTATAACGGTACAAAGCTGACTTGACATTAGCTGAACACCTGTAAGCTGACTTGTCATTGGCTGAACACCTGTACTTTAATGAGTAGCTCGGTAACTTTCGGTGTTGGACCCCGGACTCATTTCACCGGCATTATCACCTTCATCTCATTCAGACGCTAAATAACTTAAGCTGTTGATAAAGCGTCGTAAAATAGCCTACTAAAATAAAAAAAAATTTAATGAGTAGGTGTTCTTTAATGACATGCATTAAAGGACTACTACCAGGTGTATAATTACTACATTTCGGCATGGTCGAGCATAAAATATATATTTGTTACATTTCATATTATCTTACCTCTAAAGCCTTACTTAACTCCTTGCTGTTTGTTAATTCAACTACAGTTAACGAAATTTTTGTTGTAATTAATATGATAGGAAAGACTGTACTGCAATCATAGTTAACCATCTTTGCTTTCACAAGAATGATTAGAATAGTTAGGCAGTAATAATGATTTTGTGTATTTATCTAAAAGCATTACCTATCTGGAGTCAGAAAAGTCTAAGGGCCGTATGCATAGACATTCTTAGCGCGGGCTTCCGGTGGATGATCAGCGAACTAACGTTTTTCGTATTCATAAACCACTGTTAGCGATATGATATGATATGAATGGTGTACAAGTAACCAGTCGATAGCCGGGGCTAGTTTAGCAAGCTCGTAGCGCGGACTAGCGAAATGTCTATGAATAGCACCCTTTTAAGGCCAGCTATTTGGAAGAATGGATAAAGCAGAATAAAATACAAGTTCGTAAATGTTCTTCAGAAAAGTATTGGAAATGAGTTATGTGCTATATAAGAAACATTTTGTTGAGTTCTGAAGTGAGCATAAATACAAAAAAATACACGTATGTAATATTCCATATACAGGGTGATTCAGACCATATGTAATAGTAATTTATTTAGGAAACTAGTGCATTAAAATTTTCGAGACAAAAATATTTATAACTAAACCACATATGAACTTTCACTTGAGCTTGATTTCATCAATAATTAGCTCTAACAGGAAGTAGGGTCAGTGGCGTATCACTTTAAAATTTCAAATGCGAGTCGGGGTCAAATAGGGTATCATTTGGTAGAGCTCTTCAAAACAAACAATTTTCATAGGAAACGTTTTTATTAATTCCTACTCTTTCAATGAGAAAATGTAAGAGAAGACAATGAGGTTTCTGCGCTTGTCAGTCAACATATTTTTGTAGGCAGATAATTACCTCTCTACATCGCAAGAAGTTATGGGTACAAACTTGAATGAACTTTTTTCTGTAATTTAGTTATTTTTTCTTTTCCTTCTTCAGTCCTGATTCCTGAAGCTAAAATATAGGATATAAAAAATTCGAGAAACTGAGATGTCCACTCAAAACCATTAAAACATGCATTTAAAGTGAATAAATGTAGCCTATATTATATGCATGATTAAGATAGAAATTGCTTAAATATGCTTTATGAATGTTTTTATCCCCAGAAAGATTAAGACATTCAAATATGCACGGAAAAAGTACACATATTTGGAACCAGAAAGTAATGAAATGGTTATGTACTAAGTTTGATCTATATCCTATGTTCGTATAAAAACATGTATTCTCTTGTCTAGTTATGAAACACGGACCACAATTTTAATAATTTTCCCAGACATACATTACTCAATGATATCATTAAAAGATCTCTGACTTCTTGTGCCATCCCGTCTCTTTTGGAACCACCAGGTATTAGTCGCGCGGATGGTAAAAGACCCGATGGTCTCACCTTAATTCCATGGTCTAGAGGAAAATCTTTAATTTGGGACTCCACTTGCGTTGACACTCTAGCTCCATTTCACTTGCCGAATACCTCCAGATGCGCAGCAACTGCTGCTGAATTAGCAGTGAAGAAGAAGGTCAATAAATATGCTCATCATTTAGACAATTATATCTTTGTCCCGTTTGCTTGGAGACCTTCGGTCCTTGGAGTCATGACGCTAAAGTTTTGGTATTTCAAATCGGCCAAATTTTGATCTCCATCACTGGTTATCGTCGTTGCACTACTTATTTGCGTCAGCGTTTAAGTATTGCCATTCAACGTGGAAATGCAATGAGCGTTTTGGGTACTCTTCCCGAGTCCAGCCCTTTAGACGAACTCTTTCTCCTGTAAAATTTATTATTCTGTGTGTAAATATTTCTGTTAGGTATATATAATTATTTATAGACCTCATTCATTTATTTCACATCTATTTCACAGCTTTTGTTTTATATTTTTACAGAGGAAACTTACATTTTAGACTGGTTGTAGTTGCGAAATAAACAAACGCATAAACAAATGCCAGATAGAAAGATGTTGACGAAGAGGAATTTTCCTCTGGTTTTAACCCGTGCAACAGCTTGGCTGCCGTGGAGGGTAGATTGAATGTGTAGGGTCGCATACCGTTGACCTTCGCTAATAACGCCTCTCTCCATACTAAACAAAGAGCCATTAATAATTTTCAGTCATTTGTTACCCCAGAGATGATTGTCCTAGCGTTGCTAAGCAACGGATTCCGCTTCGGTTACAAATTTTAATTCAAAAAGGACCCAAGTACATGAGAAATTGCAGTAGAATAGGCAGTTAGTATTGTGATGATTTCAATTATATTATTTTGTGTGTTGTGGCTTCTACTTCGAGGCCAACATAAATGACTGCATTTCCCTTGTAGAAATACACTTTTCCTGTCATTTTTATTTTATAAGATATAACTTATTTGGAGATAATAGTTTTATATTGTTTCCTAACAATGATGACGACATCAATTTCGTTTCGTGACTGAGATCACAATGCTTATAGATCTGTCCTCTCCGAAGAGCGGTAACGCAAACTGATAGAACAGAAAAAGCAGAAATATGGCTAATTTTGCTACATTTAAATTTTTATAATTTATAAAGGAATTATTTTGAGTGTTTGCAGACAGAGAAATTAGTAAGAAAAAGAAGCGCTATCAAATGCAAAATGTGTTTTGCTGTTATTTAATACATGTAGAAAATTACGGTCAAATACAACTGCATAAATGTTTAAACAAACTTCCTCATTTCAAGAAATCCATTCACTAAACCATCATTCATCCATCCAACCATCCATCAATTCATTTATCCACCCATCCATTTTCTTGTCCACCCATCCACCCTTAAACCAGATATATTGCATACATTTTATTATTATGGAATTGAATATTTCATTTTGGTTCAATATATAAAATGATTAAACTTAGTTACTTATGGCTTTTAAGGAACCCGCAAGTTCATTGCCGCCCTCACATAAGCCCGCCAACATCGGTCCCTATCCTGAGCAAGATTAATCCAGTCTCTACCATTATATCTCACCTCCCTCAAATCTATTTTAATGTTATCCTCCTATCTACGTCTCAGTCTCCCCAAAGGTTTTTTGTCCTCCAGTCTCCCAAGTAATACTCTATATGCATTTCTGGATTCGCCCATACGTGCTACATGCCTTACCCATCTCAAACGTCTGAATTTAATGTTTCTAATTATGTCAGGTGAAGAATAAAATACATGCAGTTCTGCGTTGTGTAAGCTTCTCCATTATTCTGTAACTTCATCCCTCTTAGCCCCAAATATTTTCTTAAGCACCTCATTCTCAAACACCCTTAATCTCTGTTCCTCTCTCAAAGTGAGAGTCCAAGTTTCACAGCCATACAGAACAACCGGTAATATAACTGTTTTATAAATTCTAACTTTCAGTTTTTTTGACAGCAGGCTAGATGACAAGAGCTTCTCAACTGAATAATAAGAGGCATTTTCCATATTTATTGTGCGCTTTTTTTAATTCCCCCCCCCCCGAGTGTCATTTATATTTGTTACTGTTGCTCCAAGATATTTGAATTTTTCCACCTCTTCGAAGGATAAATCTCTAATTTTTATAGTTCCATTTCGTACAATATTCTGGTTACGAGACATAATCATATACTTTGTCTTTTCGGAATTTACTTCCAACCCTATCACTTTACTTGCTTCAAGTAGAATTTCCGCGTTTTCCATAATAATAATAATAATAATAATAATAATAATAATAATAATAATAATAATAATAATAATAGTTTATTTTAACTGGCAGTGTTAAGGCCATTCGGCCTTCTGTTCCACTCATCTCTTCATCTGATATACTCTCAGTAGCTCGAACTGTTTTCACTAGAGACAGTGCTCGCATTGGCTACTTTTCTTAATAAGTGTCGAGTCCCCAGAATGACAAAAATATTTTTGTCGTAATTCGTCTTCTTATTCAAAATATACTATACTTAAAGCCCATGTTTGTTTCTTCCTGGAAATCCTTCAAAGTACGATATAACGTATACAAGGCGCGCCTAATCAGATACAACGTAAGTGACAGACCTCATCCTCTCTTATAATTTGACGTCGCACATCCAGTGTTTCACTGCAGCCTATAAATTTTGTATAATCTCACTCTGTAATTCCATAATTTGCCACAGAACTAACATAAGGGGTGGGGTTTCTCCATTTGAGAACATGAACCTCTAAGATAAATCCGATCCACTTACCTTAGGAATTCTCTCCTGCACTCAACTGAAAAACCACATTGCGGCTGAGACATTGCAGACTTCAGAGAAGTGTCATCATTCGTTCGATAATTGAAAGGTAATATTCTTTTAAAATATGTAAAACAGGTTTCAAATGCTTCCTCGATCAACCCCTGATACCTTAAACATGAACATGGGATGTATTTTATCAACAGGCTTCGGTCCTGGGCACAGAAATGCATAAAGTTCAGAACGCACGGTCGATAGTGTTGTGTTGGTCGAGTGGAGTGGGAGATGGAGCGCGCCGTTACTTCGTGTCTCAACATGTAAACAGTCTGTCACAGTACGGCACAAAATATATTTCACCCTGTACAGATTCAGTATATACAGTACATTCCTAGTGTAGACAATAAATGTCTACCATTAAAGTATTAACGTGAGTTGTAGCCTTCAATCAGGTGTCCCTACGCCGAAGCCTGTTACACGTACCGCAGCCAAGCAGCAATAGGCCTACACACAACGGTAATGCACATTACGGACCAACTTGTGCTGTTGCAGTCGGGTGACTGCACACGCTTCATGACCTCATTTATACTCCGTGTACTCTAAACCTCATACTGGTTACTCTGTGTCCCTAGGCCGAAGCCTGGTTATCAAGCACTGTCTATGTGAAAATAATTTTCAGATACTTTTACTGCTATTTAACGACGCTGTTTCAACTGCTATGTTATTTAGTGTCGATAGAGTTCGTGATATATAGCATTTCCCGAGATGAGACCGAGAATTCGCCGTGAATTACCTTACATTCGCCTTACAGTGAGAAAAAATCTCGGAGAAACCCAGCCAAGCTTTTCTTTTTTGCAGTTTTCCTTTTTCTATTTCCTTTCTTTCTCTTAAACTATTACACAACATATGCCCGAGGCGATACTCGAACTCACAACCCTTCGGACTAAGCGATAGAGACAGTCCGTGCCTCTACCGCTTGCGCCACCATGGCCAGCGAAGCGGGAATCGAACTCAAGCTCGAGCGCAAATCCGTATCAGCATGCAAGCGCGTCTGTCGCCTGAGATACGCCGGTGGCTTCAGAGACCAAGAAATGATAAGGTGGACGTTATGATATGGATGACAAGTGAAGGTCGATATAAACTCACACGAACATGAGTCACACATGTAGACCCATTTGTAGACAAATAAGCATACATTTTTGCCTGGCGCTAACACATTTATGTACAGGAATCGTTCACGTTCCGTAAATCCATAGCGAGTGGCACCCGGTTTACTTTTCCTTTATCGTCATTAAATAACCACCATCATTGGTCGGTTTTAAACTCGTGAACCTCAGCTTATATGGCAAGCATGGTGACCGAGTATAATGAGTAATGATGTAAAAATAATGGAGGAAAGATAATGGCTACGGAAACTGAAATATCTGGAGAAACACACTCTCATCCACATTTTATTATCAATCTCACAGCTGGAAATGAATTTGAATTGCTTTGGCTAGACGTTCTAGGCTGGGCTGCGATTGAGTCTTCAAATACAAATTAAAATACTTCATGTTGTTTGAGTATATTTCATTTTGTCAGGACATGTAACTGGTGTATTCCTAGGAACAAATTCTGTTTAGTACGACGCGCTTAGCGGCGATTCAGTTCCTCAGACTTTGGCAATAATATATCACGACTTACACTGAATTACCTTATAAAAAGTGATGGAACTGTCCACTAGCCTCTCTAATGTATATTTCACACATTTTTTTTTAAAATTTCTAATCACAAGCTTGAACCCGTCTTTATCGAGAATGGAATCCTATAGAGCAGTGGTCGTCAGCACTTGCTGAAATGAGTAGAGTGCATGGAGGGTAAGGAAATATGCTCCGTCGTGCACAAGGAATAGGGAGACAGCATTCTCGGCTGCAGCCACGAATGCACGCTAGGGCAGTGTCTTGTCCGCGGATAAAAGACGCTAGTCCGAGGGTGCAATGTTCTGATGACCGTTGCTATAGAGCAACTCTGTCCAAACGGTGCTCATTGAATGCGAGCACTCAGCTGAAGGAGGAGAGTCGAAGAAATAATTCGCGAGCGCAGAGTAGGGATGGTATCGTCACGGTGGAGGAGAAGGAATGGTGTGCTCTAGTTAACTGTTCAGAATACTTCAGGATTAAGGTCCAAGCAATTCGATCATCATAGGCGCCCTATCCTTAGAGTTACGAGACTAATAAGGCTAGTATGAGACGGAAATCGATGAAGATATTTTGGCGGAATTGCTTTCAAAACGTTTATTTTCGCATAACATTATTGCTATTATAATGAAAATAATGCAATACTCCAGCAGCTTCGAAAGTTGTAATAAGTGAACGCAGTTATTTTTAAGTAATTCATTTCGTGTTACAATGTACAGGGACATCATTTTATTTTTACTAACATTTCTAATATTAACCTGGCTATACCTTTGGATTAACGGTTAAGAACCGGAAACACCGTTTGCTACCCCTTTCCACGACTGGAGTTCGATAATACTGGCGTAAAATGCAACCAAATCACTTTACTAGGTATAGAAGGGAAGAGAAGTAGTTCATCCATTTACGTAAACTAGGAAATATCACTATTTTGAGTTTGATAATTTTCATTAGGTTTTTCTTTAATCAAAGTACAGTACTGTATTACCAATAAGTGTTTTTACTCACAAACTGAGCTATCCATGTGGACATATTCATTATGCAGTGTATATTATACTGTCTACAGCACATTAGCGTACAATATAGAGAATGAAGTTAAATTGAAAAATAATCATAATATGGATATTTAAACACAATTTTAAAAATGGTGGCCGTTCATTTCGATACAGGCTTCAGTTCTAATGTGCATATTATCGCACTATAGGCTACTGTACCTAGTTCCAATTACCAGTTTTGTCCTTCGTACTAGTAACTCATATTGAAATAATTCTGTACCTGCTCTATAAAAGATTACCTTAAGTACTGTAAATTTAATCTTCACTTCTGCCCGATTCGAAAAGATAAAATTACTCAGACATGCTATCTACTGTCCAAGTGGTTTTGTCGTAGGGTCTTAGAAAGGAGGGAAATCACGTGAAGTTAATTAATTAACGAGGCCCTTTTATTTAATTTATATTAAACAGTTGTATAATATTACTTAGACGTCCAATTCCTAACAAAAAATTAATGTTTTTATAAAAGAGCTAAGACAGCCCAGTCACTAGTCTTTACAGATGGGCGAGCAGAAACGGTTGGGGGGAAACCGGGATGCGACGTAGTCAAACGGACGACAGTACCTGTGCGAGAATATGATTCAATATTGAAAGCTCTTTCGTCACTGGAAAACGCGAACATATTTCTCGAACGTACTATAGGCGTACTCACTACCTCAGTAGTGTTTACTATGACCGTAACGCGACTTTAACTGTATACGCTCGGTTCTGTGTGGAGAATGGTTGGAAGTTTTCTAGTAGAGGGGGTGGGAGTGAAGTACATTAAAAAACTCAAGTACAATAAAAATTGAAGTAAAAATTAAATGATGACCCTGTATAATATTGCTTGTCATGAAATAACTTTATTGCATGTATTAAAATGTATAAACAAATGTGTAAAGAGTTATTGTATTATTGTATTTTGAATTTATGTTAAATTTGTCCACCCTTTTCTATTATATCACATGTTCCACAGAATAAAACTCTCCACTCAAAGTCTTTTTAAAACTTATCAATGCCAAAATTGTCTTTAACTTAAATTCTCGTTCTTTTTTTTTTTTATTAGTTTCTCTAATTCTTCTGAAGCGATTTCGGGATGAGGACCCAAGTCCTTAAAGACAAAATTCTTACTTGGCATTGACGACCTGGTACAAGGCCAAGTCTGGCATTGGAAACAGAGCAACAGATCGAGAGGATTAACTCCAACTTTCCAGTGGCCTGTAAGAGCAGGTCTTTTAATTAAATGCTTGCATTGAAAACAGCACTAAATTGAAACGTCCGGTGCCTTAAGATAAATCAGAAGAATTGGAAGTCTGTGCGCTCTGAAGAAATGCAGCGCAGCGGGCAGGGAGCCAACAAATTAACAAAGCTCCGTCGTTTGTATTCAAAGCGCGTCACTCCAGACAGATGGAACAATTGGAGGGGGTGTGTATAGGAAATAGGTTACGTGGGCTCGTCGCTTAAAGCGGCGCTTCATACATGAGCGGGCAGCTCTTGTTATGATTCCATTCTTCTTTTTATGGTTTTATTCACTTATTCTGCGGTTTTCCTTAAGTGTTGTTTTATCCGGACTCTTTGAATACAACAACGAACCCATGGCGAGAATTAAATGATGTGTAGGAATTACGAACTTCGAATTTGCTCCAGACAACATATATCATCAATAAATATTAAATTACGTATAATTTCTAATTAAAATTTATTAATTAATTTAACTAGCTAGCTAGTGAATACAAATTAAAATTACAAAATAAAAATGTTTCTAGCCACTACCGTAAGAGCCAGGCTCGTGTACGGTGTGGTCTTAATAAAATTTACAAGGACAGTTTACTAAATACAATAAGTAAATTAATTCAAACCGATAAATAACACAGAAGAGGAAAAAAAGAAGAAAGAGGAAAAAAAGAAGAAAGAGAAAAAGAGAGAGAAAAAACACATTTAATATAAATTGACAATCAGACTGAAGCCAGTGATATGCAATAAAACATTAATATAGTCGACAGAAATAAAAGGTAAAAAGTACAAACATTTGTTAATATTATATATCATGGATAATATTGTAAATTTCTTTTTTTAAAGCTCCAATTTTAAAATATTTCAATGGTTGAAATTTTATTATAAAGTCTTGGGCCGAAACTAGCACCATGTTTAAGAGCTGCACTTGTATGACATTTAGGTTCAATTAATGGGAAAGTAGACTTTTGTTTTCGAGTACGATATTCTTGTCGATTAGATTTATGTTCTATTTTATTTCTGTGGTAGTAAGTTAGTAAACTATATTTATAAACTTCTTCAATAGTTAACAATCTAAAATCTGTATAAATTAAATTTGTTGGGTAATCCATATTTTTGGTTAGGCAAATTTTTATTAATCTTCTGTGTAATAAAAATTAATGGATTAAGTACAGATGATGCTACTCCACCCCAATTTATTATACCATATTGTATTAATGATTGTACTAAAGCTAAAAATATTATTCTCAATGTCTCCTTAGTGATAAAATTTCGAAGTATTCTAAATTTATAAATTATCTTTCTTATACTTGTACACATAAAATCAATTTATCCCAACGTAAATGCTGACCTATAATAATTCCTAAATATTTTACTTGTGTGGAAGGTGTTAGATGTGGGCAATTACAATAAAAATTTGTTAATTCATTACGTGAAATATTATGTATTACTAAGTGATAATTAGTCATAGGTGGAGGTAAATCTTTCGTTGTTAAATAAAATGGAAAATATGTAGTTTTATTAGTATTTAAGGACAGGAGATTAGATTCAAGCCAATTTTTCACTATGTTAATTCCATTGCTAGCGTTTAAATTAGTGTTATCCCAATTTTCCCCATTAAATGTTGGTATAGTATCATCTGCAAAAGAAAATATATTACCATCATATTTCTTTAGATCAATTTTCAACAAATTATTAATATATATTATATATAAGATTGGTCCTAATACTGTACCTTGTGGAATTCCAATATCGATCAAAATAATCACTATTTGAAGTAAATGCTTGTCAAATTGAAGTTACCTAAACCTGAAGATAACACATTATTAAGAAAAGTGATAGATGATTAATCGAATCTCTGTAATTGCGTGGAACGTTTATGCTGTTCTTGACTCTTATTGTGAGAATGTCTGTAATTGTAAGGACGTTTGGGATTTTAAATTAAATAACGATATTTTCTTCCTCGACTGTCTTTATAACCCCTTTTAAATTTAGCAAGGCGGAAACTTCTCCTCAGTTACTAGAATATTTATTGAGTTGCAAGTCTAGTTTTTCAGGTAAAGCTCTCTGTGAAGCAGACTTGAATAATTTCAAGGGAAAAATTGTTCCGGGGCCGGGTATCGATCCCGGGACCTCTGGTTGAACGTACCATCGCTCTACCAACTGAGCTACCCAGGAACTCCACCCGACACCGTCTCAATTTTCCCCCTTATATCCACACAACTCGAGTGGGCTGACAAGACGCCAGAGACCCACATCGAGTGCATATAAACTCTGTTAACTCTGTTAACGTACCTAGAGTAAGGTATATATTATGCAAGTCTAGTTTTTCAGGTAAAGCTCCCTGTAAAGCAGACTTGATTAATTTTAAGAGAAACATAATTGTTCCGGTGCCTTGTAATTATTTATTGAGTTGTTCAGTCCTTGACTTATCTTATTTTATGTTTGTGAACAATGTATGTTCAAGTCATGCACACATTAAAATTTAATACAAAATACGAGACAAACGTTTTCGCTTGTTCACATATCTTCAGGTATTTATGTTAATAACAATATATATATATATATATATATATATATATATATATTACACACACCAATAATATGACGTAACATAGTGTGTGTATCATGAACATTTTAGTTGACAAAGAAAGTTCTGGGATCTAAATCATAATATACTTACTATGTTAAAATGTATCAGCCCACATTGAAAAATATGATCAAAAAAGATCGTTAGTTAACTGTTCGTAATGTTGTTTTACAGGCATGTAAAATGGGGAATTAAAAAAAAAACAGATTTAAAATAACCTCATAGGTTACAGTGAGTGTTACATAAGTGATTACATGTAAAGTACACTTTTAAATCTTAAATGTGCAGAAATTTGATCCGAAAAAATGTAACGTCTTAAAATACCTTTGCAGAGCGAAAAGTTACATTTGTTCATAACAAATTTCTGCACATTTAAAGGACGAAACTAACATTATTTCAATCAATTATCATAATACACTGCTCTCTTAAATTGACTGAGCATATTGGAAATCAATGGTTTGGTTTTCACAAAACACGCTAGAAAAAGTTTCATATAAAAAATTTTTTTATCTCGAAAAGGGAGCAAAAACGAGTAAAATTGTATTACTCTCTTTTGTTTGAAATATCACAAAGACCAATCCCCTGAAATTAATGATATTACTTACGCTTCATTCTGCATATCTTTAAGAGAGATCAAATTTAATATATGGGTAAGAAAACAGTGCACGCGCCCTCTAATTTTTGTGTATTTTCCTGAAAGAATTTCCAAAGAAATTTTATCGTTCATGTGGCTGAAGATTCTTCTTAGATGAATGATTGACTGTAGCTGAGAATATTGTGGGTTCTACGAATTCGGGGAGTAGGTTCAACATTCAACAGAACACAATATTAATTAATCAACTTGGTGTATTATTTATTTTATAAAGAGGTTAGTTACAATATAACTTAACAATATGCAACTCAAGTAATACAGTCTATATAATTGTATGCTACATGTCTTTTATATCATCATATTTTCAAAATAATTATCGTCACACCTTTTTCCACAATAAATATTGCATATACCGAGATTGCTTGATACACTTCCTCTGAGCTGGAGCAAGAACAAATGGAAAAATCACAGCATAATACATTATAATAAGTAATTATTATCAACTAGCTAAGTATTGTGGTGAAAAGGGAGGGTCTGACAAAGCATTGTCTTCCCGGATTCACTTAACATATTTTAAAATATATTATTAACAAATATAGCTAAATAAAATCAATATTGAGTTCTGACACATAACATAGCAAGAGGTTCATAAGTTTCTATCCATTTCCATAAAACATGTAATAATGTTAATTTATTTCTGATTATCCAGCAAACATATTCACAGTAGAATATGGCTAATTATTACCATTATTTCGTCCATTTGGATAAAAATTTCATCATTGAAAAACAAAATTATTCGTGACAATTATATCAAATGAAGTTGACAAAGTGGCGAAACGACAGATAATATAGTCTAATTTCAACAAAAAATGCCATACTTCAGAGCTTTGGTATCACAGTATGAACCATTTTTTAATTTACTACTACGAACTTTTCATCAGTACATATCAATATAATGATATATGCGTACCTAGTATTGCAGTGTGTTGTATGTAGGCGCTGAAAATGTGTTTAATAAAATAAACAATGATAATAACAATAAGAAACAAGCTGTGCTGGAAAGAGTGGATGAAGTTAATTTTTTTCTTCCATCACGTTAATAATGTCAAAACAAGTGCTTATAGAAGTTTTGGCCACTCGACCGCAATTACGAGGCCGTCCAGAAAGTGATTTTTCCTGGGGAAGTTTACAGAAAAAAGAAGCACAATTTTATGGAACGATTTATTGAAACAGATACAGCAATTGTTGCCCTATTTTTCAACATATTCCCCACTGCACAATGTTATGGAAAGATTTATTGAAACAGATACAGCAATTGTTGCGCTATTTTTCAACATATTCCCCACTGGACAATGTTGTGGAAAGATTTATTGAAACAGATACAGCAATTGTGCGCTATTTTTCAACATATTCCCCACTGGACAATGTTATGGAAAGATTTATTGAAACAGATACAGCAATTGTTGCGCTATTTTTCAACATATTTCCCACTGGACAATGTTGTGGAAAGATTTATTGAAACAGATACAGCAATTGTGCGCTATTTTTCAACATATTCCCCACTGGACAATGTTATGGAAAGATTTATTGAAACAGATACAGCAATTGTTGCCCTATTTTTCAACATATTCCCCACTGGACAATGTTATGGAAAGATTTATTGAAACAGATACAGCAATTGTTGCGCTATTTTTCAACATATTCCCCACTGGACAATGTTATGGAAAGATTTATTGAAACAGATACAGCAATTGTTGCCCTATTTTTCAACATATCCCCCACTGGACAATGTTATGGAAAGATTTATTGAAACAGATACAGCAATTGTTGCGCTATTTTTCAACATATTCCCCACTGGACAATGTTGTGGAAAGATTTATTGAAACAGATACAGCAATTGTGCGCTATTTTTCAACATATTCCCCACTGGACAATGTTATGGAAAGATTTATTGAGACAGATACAGCAATTGTTGCGCTATTTTTCAACATATTCTCCACTGGACAATGTTATGGAAAGATTTATTGAAACAGATACAGCAATTGTGCGCTATTTTTCCAACATATTCCCCACAGGAATTGAGGTTTTTGTCATACCATGGAATCAATTTTTGTATCCTTGTGCCGTAGAAGTCTGCCGCCTGGGATCGGAACCAGCGTTTGACAGCCGTCTGCACCTCTCTGTTGATCCCAAGGTATGACAAATACCTCAATTGTGGTGGGGAATATGCTGAAAAATGGCGCAACAATTGCTGTATCAGTTCCAATAAATCTTTCCATGAAATTTCATAATGCATAATTTTGACTGTTCCGATATAAATTACAATTGTTTAGTTATTAATGATGGTAATGAGATTAAATACTTAGGTACAATTATTATTAATCATTTGAAATGGAATAATAATATTCATTATATATGTAATAAATTACGTAAAACATTATATTACTTTCTTGTTTTAAGAAATACTATGTTGTCAACTAACGGTTTACGTACAATTTATTTAGCATTATTTCAATCTATATTTACGTATGGTATTAGGCAATAGCTTGGGCGTGGAACTTATAAATCCAACATTTATCCGTTAATTTTACTACAGAAAATAGTATTAAAAATTATTTAATAAAGCAGAAAGATTACTCAACTGAATTGTTGTTTAAACATTTCAAAGTTTTTTCAACATTAAACAAATATATTATATTATTTTATTAAAATATTTTTACAGAAATCTTAATAACTTTGAATGGTATATACATAAATAGAGAACTAAAAATATGAATTCTCTGCATTTACGTGAACTTAAATGTAAAGCCAATGCAGCTTTTTATCATAGCATGAGTCAAGGTCCTAAATTATTGAACAAATTTTGTTCTAATATTATTTTAACCAATAATCCTCTCCAAATTAATAAAAAAAAATTGTATTTGATTTATAAGTTGGGTTTAAAGATATTTACCACTTTTTAATTTATAATTTATTTACTCTCAATTTTATTTTTGGTTGTATTGGTATCCCCTCCTGAGCACGAGTCTTACTCATTCAGGAGTGGGTTAGTTTATATTACATTAACTTGTATTCGTTTGAAATTTACTAGCACTAAAAATAAATAAGATTAAATAAAAACTGTTTTCATACTGTAAACGGCTCCAGGGAAAATCACCTTTCTGGACTGCCTCGTAATTGGGGTCGAGTGGCCAAAATTTGTATAAGCACTTGTTTTGACATTATTAACATGGTGAAAGAAAAAAATAACTTTTTTTTTATCTGCCCCATGAGAATGTTTGTTTTTTAGATATCACATTATAAAATAAATAATTATAAATTAAGTGGTATACCGTTTGTTAAAATTGTTTTCTCAAATTTTTTTTTACGCATTCTTGAGACTTTCGTTCATATTAATTTGTAGTTACAAAGCATGTTTGGAATTCCACATTCTAATATAAAATGTAGAAATATAAATAGCGAAATTATCATAATAAATATTCCATGGATTGAGATATTTAGAGATGAAATTCGCAAGTAGTGCTAAACGACTGAAAATGCTTTTACAATTTCGGTTTTAAAATTGTGAAACTTATGTCAGCAGTTAGATAAATTAATTCTTTTGCTTGAGCGAAAATATTTCATAAAACTTATTCAATTATTAGGTACTTCTAGAAAGTCTATAAATATTATGCTGGAAATGGGATATATATATAACAATATTTAATACAGAATTGATGGATAGTAATATCGTATCTCTTCTTTGAACAAACCCTCCCTTTCACCTTCTAAAAAGTGCTGAACTCTTTAGTTAAGTTTCATAAAATACAATAATTATTGCTAATTTTAATCAATTAATAAAACACGAAAAAATATACATTGGTAAAAATATTTCCACACACTGTATTCTTAGTTCATATATAAATTACTGTTTCATATAATCACATTATTGAAAAAAATCGGCACAATTATGTGATTATACATGATAGCTGTTCATTTGTTTCACATAGTTGTAATTCTTGACACCTTAGCATTATGTCTAGGCCCAAACACACGGTTTCATACTTTACAAAAATTGTGGTCATTATTTTCCGTGCAAGAAACATTTTTTTTTCGGATCACTGCATGGATATTCAAGATGTCAGTCTTCTTCATCACTTTTGAGTGGGATAATGTAGAAAAGTGTAGAGATTTAAAATCAACAATAATATATAGGGATACAGATGTCTTTTATGCCCTTATAAAATTGGAAACAATACATGACTATAAATTACACATACAGTAGTAGGTTATTTTTCAGTATGATCATTATTCTAATTTCAAATCACATGAAATTTCGACAATCAAAGCAATGTGTATATTAACCGTAAGCTGATACCATACATTACCCATCACATGCTCCTGCAGCTTATACATATTTCATTACACTGTGTTATCAGCGTTAAGACTTCTATTTGCTTTTAATAATGTTCACAGATAAATAGGTATCACAAAATTTCATATCGATAGCCTTAATTTGTATTTCTACATCTATAAAGATTGGATGTAAAATTTAAGCCAAACAGAATAATGGAATGACGCAAAATTGTGTTCAGTATTCCTTTGTAGTATAAAATTCTTTACAAATGCCACGGGAACTTAAAACATGTCTTTGGCCAAGGAGTCTCTCTCCTAAATGAGTAAAATGAAATAAATATAAACGATTTAAAATTAAATAATAAACTACCATAATTGCTTTAACTATGGGCTAAAATAATATACCAAAAATTCATGTTACACTAAAAGAAACGAATTCACTGTTGGAAGTCTTAAAATCAAGAAACTGATATAATGTAGTATTAGTACTGATCGTAACACCGAACAAATGCAATCTGTCGGTAGTCGTGTTACAGAAAAAGAAACAATAAATTCACTAATGAAATCGTGTAATAAAAACAGTTAATATATACTGTTATCATTGATCGTAATACTGAACGAAATAAGTTGTAGGTAGTCGTGTTACAGAAAAAGTGATAGTACTGATCGTAACACAGAATGAATACAATCTGTAGTTTAACGTGTTACAGAAAAAAAAAAACAAATTCAGAAACGATATCATATAATAGTGAACAGATATTAAGTATTATTAGTACTGATCGTAACATCGAACGAATGCAATGTGTAGACAGTCGTTACAGAAAAATAAACAATAAACTCAGTAATGAAATAGTATGATCAGCGAACAGACATTATGTAGTGTTAGTACTGATCGTAATACCGAACGAATGCAATCTGTCGATAGTCGTATGACAAGCAAAGAGGTATTATGTAGTGTTAGAACTGATCGTAACACCTAAATATTGCAATCTGTCGATAGTCGTATGATAAGCAAAGAGGAATTATGTAGTGTTAGAACTGATCGTAACACCTAACGAATGCAATCTGTAGATAGTCGTATGATCAGCAAAGAGATATTATGTAGTGTTAGTGCTTATGGTAACATCGAGCGAATGCAATCTGTAGATAGTCTCGTTGCATAATAAAAACAATGAATTCATGAATGAAATCGTTTGATCAACAAACATATATTGTGTAATGTTAGTATTGATCGTAACACCGAACGAATGCAGTTTGTAGATAGTCATGTTACAGAAAAGGGAACAATAAATTCCCTACGGAAATCCTATGACCAGCAAACAGGTGTTATGTAGTGTTAGTACTAACCGTAATATCGAACGAATTCAATGTGTAGATTTTCATTTTACAGAAAGGGAAAGCAAAAATTCAACTATTAAACCGTATGTTCATCAAACAGATATTGTGTAATGTTAGTAGTTATCGTAACACAGAACGAATGCAATTAGTAGATAATAGTGTTGCAGGAAAATAAATAATACATTTTCTAACGAAATTGCATTATGAGCAAACAGATATTATGTAGTGTTCAAGGATTCTCAATTTTTTGACTAAAGTGGAATACACTGATCAGGTGCGAAATTTCGTGCAGACAGATCTGTTAAAGAAGCCGAAAATAGGAGTAGCAAGAGAGAAATAGTGATCGGTTAGATAGTAGTATTCGAAAGTTACTCCGCCGCGCCGTTTCGCCAAATAGGAGTGTCAAAACCCTCGGCTCGTCGATACACAACACTTTTTTAAATTAAAATGTTCTTAACATTTCAAATAGAACATCTTCAGAAGTGTCTAGGATCACATAGCGAAGATGCAAACCTTAAATACTATCAGATATTTTTCAGTACCTCAATCGTCAGAGAGAATGGTCATTTATTGGTAGAAGCTTCATCTCTACAGGAGAGAGTAATTCTTGCGAGAGACGGTGGCGTTTGTGAAGAATTTTCCAATTGTCCGTTTGTGAATAACAATGACTTCATTCCCTATAAATATCGCCACACGAGATGAAGGATTTCATTGTCAATGAAATTGTATGTTGAGTGAAAGGTTGGTGCAATAAATAAGTTCAACAAAGATTTTAGCGAAGTACAGCTGCAAAGCGTTTGGCCAGTTAAACAGCTTTATAAATATACGTAGCTATGGTGACGTCATACAAAATGTAACTATTATTAAAAAACTAAATGTTTGCCGAGGCACATTACCCACTCCAAACAACTTACGTACAGGAAGAGTTAAAACTGGGGAAGTGTTTTGTTGGAAGTGTTCCAATGGCTAATTTATAATCTAAACACAAATACGAACAATTAAGATAGCGTTACGTTGTGTAATAACAGAAGAGTGTATAAAGAAGCTACCGATGTGTCAGGCCCATGCATCTTTACTTAATAATATTGCACAATTTATATATAAATATATATTTTATATTATTCACAAATTCGTATCTTTTTTGGCTTCATATTGCAGTAATGTTTAAGACTTCACATTTTCATCACATGTTATGCAATATGCTCATTGACGAATATACCCATCATCCATTATTATTACTTGCATGCACCATTCTCTTGTATAAACTTCATACTTGTATTTTATTCATTCTTTACACACACTTGCGCACCACTTCCCATATAGTACAAATGGTTGTAATAATAATAATGATAATAATAATAATCTCTTTAGAAATAAACCGAAAATAAAACAAATATCTACAAATATTTTCTAACTTGTAAAAGATTAAGTGGTGTTTTTTTCTACATAAGTATTGCATTATTAAACTATAATCTAGCCTCACGTTACATTTCTTCTGGCAAAGGAAACACAATATCGAAATGTTTTCTATAATGGTTTAGTTGTTCATGGTCTGTCCAAATGTAATTATATTTGGACAATGGATAGTACAAATGACTTGAAGGCGAAGTAACAAACGTGTAAATCTTATCTTGTTTTCTGCACATGGTTAGTCTTCAGTATTTCTATATTTAGTAGTGTTTACATGTTGGGAGTTGTTACAGAGCTCATGAATCTTCTAACGAGGCTTAAATAGAATATGACAAATCATAATGAAAACAAGTTAAATTATAATTTAATAATGTTAACTGAAATTAATTTATCACTGCATCCATTTATGTTCCCACAATTTGTATTTTACCAAAGCAAAAACCGGCATTAAGGCTATTATGCAATTTGGTATGATTGCTGATTTTTGAGCTCTGTTTCGTATTGACGAAGAACTCCGTAATATTAAAACTACAACAGCAGAAATTGCACAATTTTCGAGAGGCTATAATTAATTGTAGTTCTGGCTTTAGATTCCATTTGCATGTGAAATAAGAACATCACTTTCCTTTTCAATGGAATCTATTATCACTGACACTCTTTAGATCATCTTAGAAATTCCATTTCCATGTATCTAAATGTTCACATCTATATTTAATTTTGCTTTTAATATTGAAAATACAGTTTTAATCTGAATTTGTGAATCTCTCATGTTCACGGAAAGTTACACATAAACAATATGGGTTGGTTTCTGTTGCTCTCCGTTCACACTGTACTGATTCTGGTACATTCCCAGGGACCTATTGTCTGGGACCACACTGTCTTTGCTGATGGAGTCCCAAGTTGCCAGCGCGTGTTGGTGGTGGTGGTACTGCATATCATTCATCATCGGGTCCTTCGTTTTTAGCATGAAATCATCTAATCCATCCATATTATCTTTTTTCGGCATCAACATAAGCACGGCACCGTTCTGATGGTGATGATGCAGATGGTGGCTTGGAAGGTCTGTCAGAGTTTCTGGTTTCTTGCACAATTTGTCGCTTCCAAGGAACAGCAAGAAGCCACACATTACAATGAACAGCGTCAAGACGACTATGGTGACGATGATGACGGCCAGCCACGAGATATCGCATCGAACTTCCTCCTCCGGCACGTCGACTAGCAGCAGCTTCTTCACAGTCTCCGGCCCCGCGCAGCGAATGGCATCGATATCCAGGTGCAGGATCTTATTCGGCTCTTTGGTAGACGTGATAGACGCGGTCGGCGACGCGTCTGTCGGCTGGGGCAGCAAAGTCACGTTTATTCGTTCGGTCTCGTACTGCTTGCGCGCCAGGACCCACAGCCACAGCATGGAGCAATTGCAGTACAAAGGGTTGCCCGCCAGCAGAAGAGAGTCCATGTGATCCAGAGGGAAATGGGAGGCATCTAGAATCGTGAAAGAGTTACCACGGACGGAGACGTCAACAAGCAGGGGGTTACCATGGAATAGTCTTGTTGGCAGGTTGGTAAGTCCCACGTTGTACTCCATGAAGACTCGCTGGAGGTTGATGTTGTCGACGAAGGCCCTGACGTCGACCTGCTCGAGTCTCGGCAGCCTGTTCAACCTCAGGCGCCGGAGTTCGAAGAGACTTTGGAAGGCTATAGGGCCAAGACTTGTGAACTGGTTTCCACTCAGGTCCAGTTCTTTTAGGCATGTCAACTTTGACAGCTGCTGTTTTGGAACTAAAGATAAATTGTTGTAACTAACATCCAAATATTCCAACGACAACAGTCCGTCAAATGCCGCATCGTGAATGAAAGATATTACATTTGATTCGAGAGAAAGACTTTTCAAATCTCGTAAGTTTGGTATTGCGTCATCCGACACACTTTCTATTAGATTTTCGCCGAGGTTTAAAGTTCTTAATGACGGCAAACGTCTTAAAGCACCTGTTGGAACATCGAGCAGTTGGTTGTCTGATAGGTCTAGCACTTTTAGGTTAATTAGAGGATCGAAGACGCCTTCTCCGATCGTAATAATTTTATTGCTACGTAGGTACATCTCCCACAGATTTGGCGAATCCTCCCACACGCCACCTTCTAAAGATTCTATAAGGTTGCCACTGAGGTCCAGCACTTGTAGTGATCTAAGTCCACTGAAGGTGAACTTGCTGAGGTTGGTGATCTGGTTGCCGCTTGCGTTCAGGCTCACCAGCTTCTCCTGGAGCTCGAAGTTCTTAGAGCCCAGGGACGAGATGCGATTGCGCGAGACATCCAGCGCGCGGAGGTTGGAGTAGAAGCCGAGTGTGAAGTGGACGTCGCCTATGCGGTTGTCTCTCAGGTTGATGATCTTCACATCCGGGTTCAGCTGGATGGGCACGACTTCAAGAGCCGCGTCCTCGCAGGACGCCCGCAGTGTCTCGTCATTGCAGGAGCATCGCGACGGACAGAGAGCGTCGCCGCCTCCCAGGAGCAGCAGGAACAGCAACACGTGCACCAGTGCCATCGAGCTGCCCGCCACGACTCTGGGCCGACGCTTCTTCGTGCTCGCAGAGATCAGCGGCGTGCTGTGCTGCTGTCCGTAGCCCCGGAGTTTCGAGAGCCATTTCCAGCACTTCGACGCTATCTTCCTTACAATGTTCGGAGTCATCGCTGTTTGGCTGTGATTCAAACTTTTCCTTGTCATCGTCTTCCATGTTTGTGTGGTGTCTACGCCATCTGATGGAAGAAGTGGCAGACCTCCAGTCCCTTGTGACGGCTGCTCATCCTCCATGCCACGACGGAGCATTCATGGGATCTGCAACAACATAAATTATAATAACTAATCTTGATCTTGTTGTGCGATAAACATATTTCCCAGTACCAGTAGTAGTAATAATTCACACAAGGAATACATAAAACTAAGTAAATATTATGTTGTAAGAGAAAGTCAGAAAGTAATGTTCCAAATTGCACTATGCTTTGTTATGTATCGAATTTATTGAAAAGCTTTTTTACTGATTGAAGACTCAGATAGACGTGACATGTGTAAACGCAGTTTGTCTTAGAGAGACAGGAACTCTGTCTTAACTCGTTTTTTGTGTTAGTTGTAAGTCTATTAAGCTTCCCGACTTTATCGCATTGTACGAGTAAGTACCACTTTTAAATTCGTGTCTAGTGACGGATAATGTTTCTAAACATTTAATAATTTAATGCTGGAAAACCACTTTAAAAGCGATACTGTATTCAGTTTTACTATATACTTAGCTTGTATAAATTTTATGACTGTAGGAACTTACTTTCTAACCGGTTTTTTTTTTCAATAAAGTACCCACGAAATATACGCTATTTATAATTAATATACTAATTTTGTTTCAATTGTATAAAACGTAAGATTTTGATAAGTTTTTCTATGTTTTACTCGTGTTTTGTAATATTTCTTTTTAAAATACGAATTTTAAACTGTTCACGAGATATGTATTATATGCCTTTCTCGTGTTAAATTTTACCGTACCTGGTTAACATGTTTCAGCCTGTTACGGGCCATCTTCAGAACTGGTTGGTGGTCAACCAGATACGGTAAAATTTAACACGAGAAAAACATATAATACATATTCCGTGTGATATAGTGTTAAAAGTTGTGTAATCAAGATGTATATATTTACATTTTTAGGCTATCTATATTTTGAAGTACTTCTTCTTAAGTTTAGAAAATACTTAATGGCTTCATTTTCTGACATATGTAACATAACTTCGAAACACTTTCTAATCAATTGGGTTCGTTGTTTCGGTAACGATCTGGGCTAACTCTCTGTAGTCGATCCAACTTGAGAGATACGGAACTCTATAGATGATGAATGACGCACTTATGAAGATGAAGCCACTAAGTAGACCCGAAACATAGCAAAGTTTGTGTTTAAGCACATGGCTGAAGCACCAAAAATGTTAATAAAATGTATTATTTACTTTTTAAAATGTATGTATGTATGTATGTATGTATGTATGTATGTATGTATGTATGTATGTATGTATGTATGTATGTATGTGTGTGTGTGTGTGTGTGTGTGCAGACGAAGAAAAGTCATGAAGGTGATTGACTACCTACTAATGCTAACATCTAAGAAAAAATTCTTCAATTTCAATATACTACAAACATATTAGTAACAATTAGGCTACATTTCAATCTACTAAAATCTACATTTTAGAATTAGTACAAAATAACAAGGGAAATGACAGAATTGAGACGTTTTGTGGAACAAGAACTTAACGTACGTTACGCCGTTTTATCATTTACAGAGTACAGTATATTAAATCCTTAATAAAAAATCTCCCTTCAGACAAAATATTTTCCTCCAGCAAACACAGCGCTCTCTAGAAACATTTGAATGTCCTTCTGCGCAAAGCTAAAATGTTTTGATGCTCTGTATCTCAAATTCAAGATTTTGTAGCTAACTTCTTGTTACAGACAATGCCTCAGAACAAAATACAGTTCATTCAAATAAGAAAGAACTTGCAAACGATGTAACATCTCCATTTATGAAATATCAAAATTCTAGTGCCTGTAGAATATTCTATACAAACTTCAGGAGCAATTTTCATAGTACGTTTAATCAAACGTATAACTTAAAAAAGAAACAATTTGTCATTAAGAGTTCGACCAAAGAACATTAATGTGTAAATCGCAAATCTGTGCATTTTATATGTCGCATTCGGTGGTCTATTAATTACCGGCGACCTTGTTTGCCTGTGAATCTGAGATTCGCAGATTTAAACCAGAAGGAAATAATTAATATGGGTTCTTTCGGAAGGAGAATGAAGCTGGGAGTTCTGTGTCGTACATTTACGGACGTAGGAAAACCCTGTTTCTGACATACATAAGACTCGATGCAAAATTTACCGGCCATTTTTCACCATGCTTAAATTTGGAGGTAGCTAATTCATCTGTTCAGTGGACTATGTGAGCCTCCATCGGTAATGTACCCATACAACACGCCGTACTAAATGGAGCTGCAGTTAAAGAGTATTTATTACATGTTTCATGTGTCGGCAATTTCGCACAAGCCAAAATGTAGATAAGAACATTACATCAATTTGTGAAAAGAACTCAGGCTTTAACTCTAATCAGTATCAAAAAGAACTAGAAAAATTAATTCTTGGAATATAGAAATTGAAACTCGCTTTCGAGTTAAATAAAGGGGAGTCGTACAATTACTTCATTTTGATCAAAATTACATAAATCCTTGCTTACTAGATTATTTGCTGTTTAATATTTGCTTTTTATAATAAAACTAACATTTGCGCATTACTGTTATTCTTACTTAACACATATTATTCCAATTATATCGATAAATTTTATATTGAGCATAGTTTATGAAATTAATTTTCATCATTTAACTCACTAGCTAACCCAACTTCATTATAATTCTTTTAATGCATACTACTAAGATTTATTTAAAATAATCCGTCCTCAAGCGAGGTTGACCACTGGGATCAGAAATTAGGCTAACAAACATAAAAGGATAAAGAGAAATGAAACAAGTAAAATAATAATTATTCGATTTGTACATTAAAACAAAAATGTATGTGTTAACATATAAATGATAGTGTAGAATTTGAAGAGAGGCCTTCAGAATTTCCATCACAATCTTCTGAACCTCATAACAGGGAATTTTAAAAGATTTAAGGATATTATATGTAAATTTTGGTAAACAACCCCTCGCTCCAAATGGTAAGCCTGTAACATCTCAGTTGTAAAGCGAAATGCCACATTTTTCACTGAGGCATGGAAGACAAGGTACATATTTAGTTCGCTTGTCATTATTTATCTGAGTGCCTGATTCGTGTCTTGCTCAAAGCAAATCGTAGGTCTAACACCATCACTTTCTAGGTTCTTCTACTGATGGGAATTATATCGACTCTTCTATGAGAATCATCTTCAGACACACAATGAATCTCCTCATGTACTATTCATCCTCTGCTTCTTAGCAGGTTGGCAATTGCTGTACTGGCACGATGGTGTCTGTTGTTACGCAGTAGCTCTCCCTTCTTACAGAACCCCAGTACGTGGCCAAGTGTTTCAGTCTCGCTGCAGCCGGGTAGTACTGAAGATTCTGCCAGGCACAGATCTCACTGCTGTGACCTTGCAAGCCATCTTGATGACATTGATGTATTCCGAGGACGAAAGAAACTTTTTAGAAGAGATCCAGGAGTTGGCTTTGGGGCATTCTTCATATGCATAAACACCTTTGCCTTTATGTGGGAGCTGACACCATGACTGGAATGATTGTTTTTTGAGAACTTCTGTACGATGTTTCCTATAGTTTGAGGAGTGAAGCTGTTTGGAGCAATCTTCTTGAATGGAATAATATTAGTTCATGAATTAAGTTATTACAGCACTTTTCGTTTAGATTTTATCTGTTAAACATAGCATATGTATGTATTTCATCTATCGTTCCGTAGGTACATCTGACTGAAGCTTCAGTACCTACGAGATATTTAGTTACATTTACTTGTCGGCAGAGACAGAGAGATAAGTGGTAAGCTCATCGCCTCAAACGCCACCTAGTACGCAACTAAGGTATTAATTACTAGGACGCGAGACAGCAGAAATTTTAATCAAAGGCTCTAATTTATGCTTGACGGTGATCTGTTAAACGTGTCTAATTAAGTATACATATACTAGTAGTTAAAATTTAGCTCAAGGCTATTGCAATACTAGAATCTTTAGTGTATCGTAAATATTTATTTTTTAAGCATGTATTATGTCACTACTTCATTGATTAAAGATGGAGGAGTGTAAGAGAAGACCTCATGGCCTTAACTCCGCAAGCGAAAATAAGTCATTCTACATTCTACAATATTTTCCCGGTAAGATACTGATTCACTGTTTCTGATATTCGTTACTTAACAGTGAGTTCCGTAACTTTTACAAATTTAATTGAACTGATAACTTTCAAGGGTCTCCGTAAAGTTAAAGGTAGATTTATCAGCGCTGGTAAATAACAGTATACAGATAATCTCATGTTTAGTATCTTTACATATCCAGGCATAGTTACCAGTTGAAGCCCTGGGAACTCATATTTTACTTAGTTTATGCGAGGTTGTAATGGAATTGAATGGAATTTCTGGAAGTGACATTACGACCCAGCACTAAGACTTTTCAAGAACTATTACGCTAATCCTCATTGCGCATTCCCAAACCAACACCGGCTGACTACACCAAGGTTCGCTGCGTACCCAGGTTTCGAACAGGCGACCCCACTCGTCCCTAAGTCAGCCCCGTCCGTGCATCGCAAGTCGGCGTTCGGGAAATGCTAGGGTGGGTTGATGTAATTTGGGTATATAAAAAGTCTTTTTAAGTTTAGAGACACATAGCCTGTTACCATGATACAATTTTCCAGTCATTTTTCATATGTTAGTACTGTGACCTTCTAAAATGATTGTAGGGAAAACTCGGCTAATTCCACAGTAGGGTAATTCCGCAGTAGTGCATATATGATTTTACTGCGGCTTTACAATAGCGTGAACGTAAGTTTTGAGAGGCTGTCAACAGGAGGCATGTCCTCTGCAGTGCTATAGAAAAAAATCAAGGATATTGGTCGACATCTCTGTCGGCAATACAGTGAAACATCGAAAGTTGGCTGTTTTTCGTGTTTTGCAACACAGCTGTGAAGAAAGTGAGCATTGTTACATATAAATTGTTCCTTTTATGTTATTTTCATAATGTATTTCATAATTATTTACTACTGCGGAATTAGCCAAGTCCTATTGCGGATTTATCCGCACTGTTGCGGAATTACCCTAGTTGTTCTTTTTAAACTTTAATGTATGTACAATTAAATATATTTGCATTTTAATAGGTCTCTCTATCTCATTTGGTAATGAAAGGTTTCGTCCATGTCTACATACCTTGACAATATTTTTCAATAAACATTTTGATAAAAATGATAGATTTACTTATTAATATTGCGGAATTAGCCGAGTCTCCCCCATTCCATTTCTCAAGTGTGCTGGGCTCTTCTTATCATAATAATAACCCTAAGTTTAAATAAACTCAATTTGTCCCATAGATGGGAAAAATTGGACATATGTATTATTGAAGTAAAACAAGCTTTAAAGTCTATAAAATCAAATTATCCGAAACATTTATGTTAGTATATGTATCCTAGAACAGAATTCAGAGATTAGATAGACATTTAAAATTTTAATTAGATCAAAACTAGATAAAAATATTTCAGCCAATACTTGATAGGCTTATTTTGTAAATTTAAAATGTCTCCCATTATAATCAGGGACAGAAAACACTTCGGATATTTATTTGTCTTTGACCAAAACATAATTTGTGTAGCCTACATGGCACAATCTGGAACGAAAATTAAGTTAGTTACCAATTAGCCTATAATTATACCTAAATTACTCCACGTTTGTAAATTGTAATTTAGTAACAAACTATTGATATATTACTACATTTATTAAAAACATGTTCTAAACTTGTGTAATGTACACATGCATGAATTTGGTTACTGTATCACAGTTGGTTCCCCAACAATACTGCTTTGAATGTGATGTATCATTTTATACACTGATAAATAAAAATCAGTTTTTTTTACCAGGAAAAATCAGTTTGATCAACACAAATTTTTAACACTCCATGACAGGCAATTGTGAAATAGACAATATATATTAAATTGGAATCTGTTACAAGATTAGGTAAAGTTTTATTTAATAAATTGTAAGTTATACAGTAATTACCCCACTATAACCAAATTAACCCGTGTTCCCCTATGGAATGATGACAAAATTGAAAAATGTTCACGGAATGATGCAGAAGCCTAATATGGGGAAACGGGAGAACCCCGAGAAAAACCCAAACTGCGTCCTTGTCAGCCACAAATGTCACTGTTGATTTTTCAACAGTAATCTCACTAGAGGTTTTGATTTATCTACAGAAAATCAAAACTCGAGTGGGATTTAATTGACTATTACACCATTAGAAGAAAGTATATAAAGATTAGAAGTAACGAAGTACTCCAATACAATAAAATATTAATTGACTTACGAAAATACAACTGTCTTCAAATGTATTATTGTACCATCTCAACATTACAAATATTACGCTAGATGCATGCTAGATGGCAGTAATGTGTTATGATTAGCTGTTATCTTGCTATCAGTTGTGCCAACTATGGAATCTTCATTGAACTCTGTAGACGATTACCAGCAATGCCTTCTCGATCTAGATCACGATGGCAGCGTTACTAGTCAAGAAGGCTTTGTTGATTCAGTTTCATTTTTATTAAAACAGTTGCATTCCACTTCAATTATCCGAATCCCAGTAATCAACGTCACTTGACAGATGATTTTCAATAAATCTTAATATTAAACAATCTCTGATATGTGACTATTCATAGTATCATATAGAAGAAGCTATAACATTACCTAAATAATATGTACAAGTGTTAGAAAAGTTTTAATTAACGACGATGACATGAAAAATAAACCTGAATAATTTTAAAAGGAATAATTATTGAATGTACAATTTTCAAATTCGAATGTTTTAGTGGTTGGTAGTTCAGTTGATGTTATATTGGACGTGTGCGTAAAAGAAGTGGAACTCGATGTAGGCCTACATGGTGTATTCCTCATCTTATTCAGGATTTCCGAATGGTGCTCTTCATTTATTTGTAAATAGGATTTCAGGGAAGATGCATAGGTATGACCAGTGATCTTTATTAATTCTTGTTCTTGAATGCCAATGAGAGTCATATTTGAAACTGCTGTGCATCGACTGGAGTGGTTTGTAATTTTCTGTTTTTTTTTTTTTTTTTGACGTCCAGACCAGCGCAGTTTGAAATGTTGGCAAACAAAGAAACAAATGCTAGGGACGCGATAAAATTGTGCGATAAGCAGCCATGATTGGTTGAAATAGGTCATTTCGTACCGTTTTATTGGTCAAAAGTAGTATGATGTAGTAAAAGTGTAATAGTCAATGAAAAATCCCGGGTCTAACCGGGACTCGAACCCGGACCATCTGCCTAACAGGCTGAAGGTCTGAGCACTCTGCCACCGCAGGGGTTTTATCCGAGATTGGAAGCCGTGTCTCCGAAGTGGAAAGGAAACGCTTCAACCTTTCGGCTAACGGAACACCTTTTTCATATAACATGAATAATGTGCAAAATGCGTACTCTTGTACAGAGTCTGGCATGTATTGCACGCAAAACCAGTGGATGTCACAACGGCTGAGTGACGAGCGTACACTGCCTTCACGCAACGCAGAGCCTGATGAGATGCCTCGTGTCTTCTGTCATCAATTGTTACACCACTCGCTTGCTGTTGCGCTTGTCTGCAAGTTGGGTAGTTTCAGTTTTGACAAAGTGTCGATAAATATGAACTCACATCCCACGCAAAACTCAGGCACACGTGTCTCACCCGCAAGCCATGTCGATGCTAGGGACAAAATGAGATTCATGTCCTGTTTCTGGAACGACAGTTATCTCTACATACAGTACACAGTTAACTACTGTGTAACAGACTGATATGTTTAAAATGAGTTTGTGCGAGATCGTGCGTATTTGCTTGTTTTCCGCACAGAACCAATACGCGGTAAGTGTGAAATACCACATTCAGTATTCCCAACGTAACACACATAACAATTTCCCTCTTCTTACCGCTTAAGCGCGACATTCATTTTACTGCTTTAGGCTTTTAACATATTATTTTTAGAGACGTTTAACATAGTAATAATTATAAATTGGAAACTTACCACTGCAATTTCACCTAAATTGCAATGTTAATTATTGTTTTTAAATATTTGCAAAAATTAAGTAAAGTCTACTACTCCACGAAACTTATTGCATTCCTGATACAAGTAACATTAAGGAAGCCGTGAAAAAATCAACAAGATTCCAGATGCGGATGTTATTACTGCAGTATGTTATATAAATAATATTGTTAAAATATTAAAATGAAAAATAAATCATTACATAACCTTACCGTTTGTTTTAAGTTCGCATTTATAGACTGGGGGGGGGGGAAACAGACGTATATCACGCCCTGCTGGAGTATAGTAAACACAGAAAACATTTTATAGCAACAGTGTTGAAGAAAGATATTTTGGTTTTCCGAAGTTGCCGTCATTAAACAGAAACCAACATGGAGATTTCATTGCAACTAATTAGAAATTCGTCTTTCAGGTATGTAATAAACGATATTCGCACAAAATAATGTACGATACACGAGCGGTATGTTTGTTTTCATGTTCTCGGAAATTAAAAAAGCTCAACTACGTTTCGCTTTTTCAATCTTTTCCTCGACCATGAAAACGTCAACATACCGCTCTTGTAACGTATATTACTATTCCGAAACAACAGTTATCGTCATCTTCACAGTTATTAAATTGTTTTCAGGAACCTTTCATCCCGGTAATGTCATTTCCTTTTCAATAAAGTTCACAAAAAATTTCTCATCTATGCAGAAAACGATAGGAATATTGCGTCGTACTATGTTAAATCATCCCAAGCACTAAGTAAAAAAATATATATATCACATCGAGTCTGAGTCATTAGCAAGCAGCGCATTTTTGTTCCCAAAAATCGAGTAGTTTCTTATGGTAAGCTATATATATCACGTAACGTGGATGCATAAGCAGAGTAGAATTGTAAGCAGGTATGAATAGACAATACAGGCGCTCCATCGTCAATATTATATATGTAAAACAGCAAATTACGACTACATTGTGATCTGATTCTAATACTGAGTAAGTTGCATTTTCATTCATTTTATGTTAATATTACTTTCATTTATCAATGTATGTTGTATTATATTTCATTTTGATCTGTATTTTGTACATGTTATGTAAAATGTAAATTTTGTTAATTTGGTCCACACCTATGGAGTAACGGTTAGCGCGTCTGGCCGCGAAACCAGGTGGCCCTAGTTGAGTTTTTTTCCGCGGTTTTCCCTCAACCCAATGTAAGCAAATGCTGGGTAACTTTCGGTGTTGGACTCCGGACTCATTTCACCGGAATTTTTACCTTCATCTTATTCAGATGATAAATAACCTAAGATGTTGATAAAGCGTCGTAAAATAACCTACTAAAATAAAAAAAAATATTGATTTTTGTTATTATAATTATGTCCCTGTAACGTCTTGTGACGTAGGAAGAACATTTTCTTAGCTTAAACAAATTTATACTGACAGTTGTGATAAAAGATATGAATATCATATCTCTCTCTCTCTCTCTCTCTATATATATATATATATATATATATATATATACCGTATATATATATATATATATATATATATATATATATATATATATATATATATACGGTATTTCTGTTTACCGTGACGGAGCTGATTTTGTTAAATGAATTAATTGTATATATTATACTTATTAGAGAATATACAGTAAAGTGTATGTTTACCATTATGTTCTATAATATATATTATATATACTAGTTCAGTATTATCATCGATCTAATTATATTTTCTGTAATATGTAGCACTAATACTTTGTAGATCGCTAGTTTCGCAATGTTAGTGCGTTTATATGGTTAAAAAGTAGCTGGAAAGACCATTTCAATTTAGTAGGAATCCCACTTACCGTTGTCATGCTCCATTATTATTACGTACCGAACTAGGTTTTTACCAGTCGTAGCGTCCTGACGTAAGCATTTGAGATTAGAGTTTGAACCCTGAAACTCCAGGATATATATAACCGATAACTTTCCTAACTTGTTTGGGAATGAAAATACGTTGCCTGCTCATTAGTTATGATAATTTACCATCAATCTATTTACTGGTAAAAAATCCACAAGTGTATACATAGCTTTACCGTGCTGCATTTCTTCGCTAGCGTTTTTCAACCTTTTACAACATGTGGCACACTAAAGATGTGATTTAAAATCCCGCGGCACTAGACTAAATATCTAGAGTACATTTCAAACCATTCTAAAAGAGCTATAACAATAATGATTTGTGGTTTAGCTGATGGTATACCTGTTCCGGCATATATTGTATACAAGTCCCAACACATATGCAATACATGGAAAGAAAATAGCCCACAGGATGCACCATGGTGAAAAGCCTTGCTGCATTAAGGGCTTTCGCTATAACCATATTCCCCATGGGTGAATGGATGCTGGAACATTTCAAGAAATATCTACTGTAGCCTACAATTTTTCCATAGCCTATGCTAGCTATTTTGTCGAAACTACCACAAATGACAAAGAGTATGTTTCGTTTACATTTTCACATAAAGTGGATGTATTCGAGATTTAAAATTCACTTCAAACAACTTTAGTAGTTGATATTGGAAATTATATATTTTTTGGAATATAGCCTACAATTTATTTCTTTCACATGTTAAAACTATATAATTTATTACAAACTATTATATTTTTCTGTTCAAAAATAGTTTTTAAGTATGTTATGCCATATGCTAAAAGATTTTTCTTTGATATTTATCTGTAGTAATGTCACGAGAGGTCTGAGATCTCCCGATAAATCCACGAGCGAAGCAAAATGTTAATAATTGTATATTAACGAATACTTAACCTATTCAGACATTTGAAGTTGAAATACTCGTAGATGAATATCGATTATTGCAATAAAGAAATTCGATGTTATTATTAAGTAATGCCAATTGCGAAAAGCGAAATACAGGTTTAACAATGTTAATTACATGTACTGCACTTTTCTCTTATTATTATAACAAATACATTTTCATTATCTGCTGAAATCATAATTTAATTTAACAGTAACAGTGGTGACAGCTATATACCAATGCTTATGTATTCACAGCGAGACATGTTGCTACACAGTGAAGTCATCTCTGTATAGATAGGCCTAATTAAAACACGAATTTTATTACGCCATACGAAAGGCAGTTTGATCAAAGACATTATAACTATGCAAGGTCTTTGATTTTGACATGCGGTGATGTTACATAAATTTGAACGTCTATTAATTGTTTAATTTCAATACAAATGTTATAGGCTACAATTTTATAGGTTACGTTAGGCCTACCTGTGGAAGCAGGACCAATGTCAGCTGTGCCTTGTTTCGACCGTTACTTACAATGAGTGCTACACGAAAGCATTTTTATAGCTCGAAAAACGCATTCTCACTATAGTGTGTAAAGGAACTAAAGCTGCATCTACACAGTTCAATATTCCAATCGCGTATGCGTGCAATCTGGGAAGAATATTGAAAGAATCAAATTTAAAATGTACGTTCAATTAAGATGCATAAAGATTTTGTGTCTACATGCTGCGCCGTTTTGAACGTGGTCTTCACTGCGTAAATATATTAATTGATATTAAATATCAATCTTGCATTCATTGCTTTAAAGTTGAAAGAAAAGTTTAACTGTGTAGACGCATCAATTTACGGGGAAACAGTTGGCGACAACGACTAAACAAAAGAAGGACCATGCGATAAATTGATAGCGATAAATCTAGCTGCAGAAATTATCGCAAAGTCTGACTGTGATTGGTTGGAATTCAAAATTTCATTACACTTCATTGGTCGAAAATGGAATGACGTCATATAAACGAAATAGTCGCTATAAATAACTAGGTAGTAATTAATGCTTTGTACTCCATGCTTCACCAAAATATATGTACCATTATTTTAATTTTTGTAGTCACTTAAAAGTATAAACTAGAATATATAGCAGATCAAACTCACCCCACAACCCAAATCATTAAAAATAAATAAAACCGCTTTGTAAAATTTAAACTGAGGCGAGATTGATTTACCTAGCAGCTCTACATGTCTCCTGCTGCATTTTCAACACGAGTATCAAGGTCGCTCCATTCGTAGTATAAGTTTGATCGCCTTATTTATATTTTATTTTACATGGAATTCATTATCTCCGAAAGATAATATTTTTCAATATCATATTTTGAAGTATGCTCTTTCCAATGCTCATTTTATATCTGAAATTAACTGTACAGTTCTGACACAATTTAATATTATCAAATAAAATCGATCAATGTCACCCCATTCCAAGGTACTTTCTTTTTACACGATCATATATCAGCACATTAGTCTTTGTTATAATATTTATACCCCATAAAATCGAATCAAGTACACATATAAGGCCCGTAACACATTTGAAGAGTTTTCGCTAGCTAGAAATGTGTTGCGAGAAAGAGGCGAAGAGCCTTCCTCCACACACTTGGCGAGTTCTCACTATCACAGATCACACCTCGCTATGATCATCTATGCACTGCCTTCAAGCAGAAAGCATTTTTCTGATTATAGTAATCACTCGTTGGGGAAAATATTATAGGTTACGTATTTACGTATATTGTCGTACTTAAATATATAACCTGCAAGTATATTGTCGTACTTTACAAATTACGTACGAACGCTATGTTGAAACTGAGTGTTCAGATGATGAGGAAATGGAGTTACATGAACATATTTTGTTAATGAAAAGAAAAAGTAGGACTAAAATTAAAGCCAGAAATATCTGAAAATCACATTGTGTCTTACGAAAATAAGGGCAAGTTTTGGACACTGGTTTCGATTTGAATGATGATACGTTTAGGCGTTATTTCAGGTTGAATAGACCACAGTTTTTTGTCATTCATGATATGATAGAGGATTCTTTGCTAAGTTCTGATTAAAATTATGTAAACTATTAACACATATAGATACATTATTTCAAATGTTTAATTAATACTATTAAATCTCATTAAAATAAAATATAGCCCTATTTATTTTCAGCTAATCTGATATTTGTCTCCAGATTTCTTCTTTAAGTTTCGTGTTTTTATAATTTTCATCCCGTGTATCATATACTGTAAATAGGCCTACGGGTGACACATCGTACTAGTCCGATAAGTTTCTGACTGCAATTATCAGCCATCTTTTCTCATTTTCAAATAAAAACAATACAATTCATCGCCACCTGTGATATCTTTTTCTACATTCAATCGTCATAAAGAGTATAAATGTCAAACATCTTTGATAAATGTATCAAGAAAATTCGCTGAGCTACCGATTCCAGCGAGAAACTCGCGCGAAGTTTTTGCCTCGAACGAGAATCTCTTCCAGTGTGTGGATGTCCATTTGAATCCGTGTTATTAATCTTTGAACTTTCTCGCTAGCGAAAACTCTTCAAGTGTGTTACGGGCCTAACTTTACTGTTTCAGTAATTCTTTTAACATTGTTTACTTTACTATCGAAGTTATGATGTAAAACAAAATTTCGCAGTCGCAGCAGTACAAACTAAAGGGTCAATGCTGACATAGGTTTAAGTCACCGTGAGCTGGTTTGCTACGCCGTGATTGTATCACAAGCAATAAGGGACACGATAATTCGGTTTGTTGTATGGGTCTAACGAGAAGTGAGTTCGTTTTAAATTTCAGGTGCATTTTCTCGAAATGAATCTGAGTGAGTCAGGAGTTGTCCACGCAGAACTAATTCGTGTCGGCACTGGGTTTGCTTTGCTGTGATCACTGGTCTGGTCACGACGGTTTTTAGTAAGGCCGGCAGGCCGGCACAAAGAGAAATCCGGAGCTGTGTAGCGTGGCTTCTAATAGAAGGCTGCCAGGGTTATGATGAAGGAAATTAAGGCATTGGATCCCGCTAGGGGGCAGGGGGAGGGGGACCCGCACAACCGTAATTAAATAAAAGCATCTTTAAGAAGGGGGAAAAATGGGGTTGTAGAAACAGAGAATTTAGAGTTAAAAGAGGAAGAGGTCTAATAAAGGGGAAAAAATAACCAAAGAAAACTAATGAAAAGAACTTAATTGGGTTAAGAAATCTGGACGAATGGATTACACAGGGGAAATAAGGGAAAATACATATATCTGCTAGCTTTGTACAGGATGCACAAAATATACGACGTGGGTTTAACACAGATGTATTCCTTTACTTCCTCTTAAAGTGCTTTTAGAGTGAACAGGTCTAATTTTCAGAGACATTTAGTCAAGGAAATAAAAACAGAAATTTCTGCAGATAAAGTAAATATGAATATTTCACAAAATTAATGTAATCTATATGAAGTCGTTTTCTGAGGTCTAATGAAACGCAAGCTACTAATAGCACAGTCTAGTATATACAGTCACAAAGCTCAATACTTACTAAATACCCATACATAGACAGTTGAAATATGCATCCATAGATAGTTGCTAACCACCAGGATCTCTACTATCGCCTCATCACAGACCCTTTCCCCAGCAGACGATAAAATGTATTGTACTTTCGATATCGTATTGTTATGAAAAAATTAACATCTTCGTTCCACCATTGAAATGTGAAATACATAAGTTTTATATATTATTTTCATAAAGTATATATTATATTTTATAAACTCATCTCCCTGGATCTTTCGGAAGAAGGATAACTCTGACCTCTTTTTCTTACAATATTTATAGTACCACAAACTTCTCCTTGTCCCATATTATTATTCAGATTATTGTATTTTAGCCATTTACAGTTATTACATCCGATAACGAACATTTCACAGTTTACACAACTTTTCACAACAAAGCGAAATACGGCACAGTCAATGCCTTTTCGATCTACACCAGGCCGCAATGTATGTTCGGGTTTTCTACTTCAGTGTATGTAGCTCAGTGAAATATTATATTATAACTTTATTGCGTATCATTGCTAAGTTTTATTTAGTGTAATGTGTCCATAGGTTCCGTTTACATCTTGTTGTATAATATGTTGCAGAAATAATTACAAAACTGTGTTATTTTAATGTGAAGAGAATTTTACGTGTTAACATAATTTGTTCGCATCAACATTTTAAGTTTAGAATGGAAGCTATTTTGAGGTTCAATAAAAACGAATTTATATTGTGATTTTAATTTAGCACATCTACCTTCCTTAATGTAGACAGAAAATTTACCATACCACTCCTATGAAATTAGTGTACGTACGATTGTGTTACTTCGTCTCTTAGGTAGTAGATAAATACAATAATTCAGTACTCAATTGTAGTATTAAAATACAGACAAATAGAATGTGACGGGTGTCATACATGACATGTTGAATTATAATGTATAATTGCGAATATAGGAATATAAGTTAAATATAGTAAACATAACCTATAATTTCCATATGACATAACATACATATTATGTAGTGGCAGGGCATTGGAGACCACTAAAATTAGACAGAAAGGGGCAACTGGTACAGTAAACATAACCTATAATTTCAACATATCTAAATATTCGTGCGGTGCAACTGAAAATTATTGAATCGTGCATAAATGAATGTACAAGAATTTCGCAATATTTAATGGAAATAAAGGCAGGTATTACACATACGAACAACGTAATTTTTACACCAAAAATAATATTACACCTTAACTCGCAAGGAATCGTGTCTGAAGTGTCTCCTAATCATTGTTTTAGAGAAATATATGTTACTATTTATGTATTCCAATAATTTATATGGTTGATACGCCGCCCTTCGTGATCGGGTTAAGCGAGTCACATGGTCTGCCTTATGGCCTGCATTAGATCACGATGGCAGTGACACAGTCTATTGTTCCTAGTACTCACAGCGCTCCAAGCGGCTAGCAACTATTGCAAAAAATCATCCCAAGCTTCGTGACTGTATATAGTAGACTGTGCTAATAATTCGTTGAAATCCGGCCGAAGGCGATGGATTTTTAAGGGGTGGTGAAAGTATGGCTTTCTACGAAAGGGAGGCAAAATGATAGTTCATATCACATTACGAGACAGTTGACAAAAATAACAAGATTACACTGTATATAAGATGTTTAATTGCCACAAAAAAAGAGGAAAAGCATACTCTGGACTCATTCTACAAACTTCAGCATACATTTGTCATGATCCCGACCGCTTAATTTTATGAAAAATGCAAGTGCCCTTAGATGAGCAGTTCCTTGTAAAATATTTAGGAGTACGAGTAATTACAGACCAACATTTAAGAGGGAATGGAATGGAATTTAAGTGATGGGGGGAACGGGTGGCCCAGCACTGCGACCTGTTGAGATCTATTGCGCTTACCCTCGATATGGAATGAGTTGCGTGCCATAGATCCCCTACGCGCACCAACCCAACCACATGACTCCCTGACGACCGGTCCCTACAGCCAACAGAAATCCATATACCATTCCTGCTTCGGCAACTTACCCCAAGGCCCCCTGTTGGTCCGAGGCGAAAAAACATTTAAGAGGGAATATGCATATAACAAATATTTTGGCCAATTGCTCCAAAAATAATAATTTTTCTTCCATTTAACGAATAAGAGGAAACTTATATTCATAAGGAATATTTGTCCAAATTACTAAAACAGCATGTTCAAATATAAAGGTATAATGTCATTATCCAATTTACCACATAAATTACAACAAGATTAATATTTGCGAGGCAAATTAGGCTAGATATCTTCAGGGATAATTTTAATAACACCAAAAATGAACGTTAATGGACTTCCTACAACAAAAACCCCTGCGGTAGTTGAGTGGTCAGACCTCTGACCTTTACGCAGGCGGCCCGAGTTCGAGTTCAGGTCAGTTCTGGGATTTTTCATTGAAAAATCCATAGTGGCACTTGTGACGGACAAGGTCGCAGTTGGGGTTTTTCTTGGGGTTCTTCTGTTTTCCCCCACATTAGGGATTTACATCATTCCGTCACCATTTCTCCATTTCTATAGCATTCCCCGATTGCCAGCTGGCTGCGTACCGAGGGGATTGGCCTAGGGACGAGGGAGGTTGTCTGCTCCACGTCTGGGTACGCAGCGAACCTTAGTGTAGTCAGCCGGTGTGGGTTTGGGAATGCGCCTGGCTTAAGGTTAGCGCAACAGACTAACAGGTCGCAGTGCTGGGCCGTAGTGCCCTCCCGTAAATTCAATTCAATACTACAACAAAACAAGCACTGTACCTATCTGTTCTTTTAAGCTAAATTCTTCATATCACGTCACATTGAATAGAAAATATAGAATAAAGCAATCAGTTCACTCTTATAGCTATCGAAAACTCTAGTCTTGGAAATATATTCGGTTTTCTGGAACACAAATTGTTCCTCTTACAAAAGGCTAAGTACCAATCATTACCAGTTGTTTCATTTTGAGACCATAAAGAGGGTGTTTCGATATCACATTTTTAGTTTTATAGGAATATGCTGCTTCACACAATTCTTTTGAAATTAGGCCTACATAAAAAACTCTGGCTTTGAGGTATTAATCTCTTTGGGCCAGTGAATTTTCCATATCGCTATTAAATATAGAGAAGAATCCAACAGAACTACTAGCGATAACATTTTCGCCGCTTTATTTCCTTTTTATTTTGGTTGCACTTCACTATATAAACTTAGGGGAGAGTTGGGTAGTATCGGACATCGGGTAATATCGGACAGTGCATTTCTTTCATCTACCACCAAATGTAGTACCTGAATGACATGGTTTCGTTTCTGTATGCGACATCACAGAAACGTAACCATGTCAATCAGGTACTATCATCGTGTGGTACATGAAAGAAACTCACTGTCCGATATTACCCGATGTCCGATACTACCCAACTTTCCCCTATGTATAAAATCCGAAATAGTTGTGCAGCTCCTAAAACGGACAGCACATTATCAGCCACCACTTTAAGGGCTTGTTCAATCCTCTCTTTACTCCACTGCTTTCGAGTGACCTTTTTTTTATAATATCTAACCAACTAAAATAACGAAACAAATCAATGTACAGTATATTTAAATCTAAGTGTGCTGAATACTGTATGCAAATGGCCCGTGAAAGTATATTGAAAATTCCCCGCACGTCAACTTAAAGATATAAAATGATACAAAAACTATCAAACAGAATGCGCCACTACTCGACAAGGCGATAGATAATGAATGCAGGAAACGTGATCAGGTTATTTCACCCAGCTCCTTAATTGTTGTGTTACTTTTTATTACTTTTCATATCATGTATTAAATATTTTCATGTTTTTGAGAAATGATATGAATGACATAATTTCCCCGTTATTCAAATTAGCCCGATGTATCCTAAGAGCGATAGCCCATTAACGATGTTATTATAAAGATAGCCGATCTTAGATGTCATACATTATAAAATCTCTAATTTTATTAATATACAACCCCCTAACGTAAGATTAGTTATTGCCGAATATAAAACTTTTCATCTTAAAAATATTTTACAATTCCGACACAATTTTTCTCAAAAGCGATTTTTACAATGACCCTGTTATTTCACCTATGATTATTTTCAAGTCATGGACCATTCAGTCTGGATCGAAATACTTTATCGACGATTCTAACAGGACAAGATATCAAGGACCATTTTGCAAGGATCAAATACACTGCATACATTTTATTTTTCCACACTCACATGTGTGTAGGTGCGCTGGGCACTACTGCTTCCACTCTACATCCGCGAGTGTGGAAAGATAAAATGTAAGCACTATATATACTTGAACATTTTTCACTGCTTCATTTGTCCTGGAAGCGCTATAATTTAACTCTTTCCTTATACGCGTATTTCTCTTTTTAAATTAATTATACAGAGTGTATTTAAAACTGTTGGAATATAAACAAGTAAATGTATAACCAGTCATTCACCACCATGCATTAAGTCAGTGATGTCAAAGCAAGCGCATTTTTCTGACCTTGACGTCGTACGCGGGCAGCAAGCGCTAAGTATGGAAAGAGGAAGGGTTGTGTATATGAATAAGCAACCTGTTGGATTAAGAAAACAGTGGTGCACAAACTTCAAACGGAACGTGAGATTTTATGTGGTTATTTTTATATGGCTTCTTTCTGTTTAATATTATCTATACTGTCTGTAAAACAAAAGTACTAACACTGATTTCTTAATATTGCACTTGTGTTTTAAATCTTAATAATATAATAGAGAGTTAAGAAGGAATATTCACTTAAATTCCATAATAGTATAATATTATACTGTATTAAGTGGATGAAACATATCATTCTTAAAGAAAGTGGTATTCCAAAGAAAGAGATTGAGTATGACATGATAAGTTGCAAATAATATTGATGGTATCTTTAGCCTTACAAAAGTAATCAATAAACTATTCAAAACAATATTACAGTACAAAGCAAAGTTACCTAGGTACTGTATCTGTTTTAGGTGTAACTAATATTACATAACAAAACTCTTATCGCATTATGCTTTTAAGGTGATATTTGTGAACAACTTCCTATCATCAGAATGTTAAATTATTTCCTCGAAATCTGCTGAAGCTATAGAGCTGACATTTCTACAACACATGGGCACGCATCTTTTGCTTATGATGTAACAGTAGTTGCTTTGTTAATTCATTTCCTTACAAACAATTTCCATGCGAATATTTTCAAAATTTTCAATACACTATCTTCAGTAATACGTATATATGGTATATTAGATTTACGAAAACATTCTGTAAGGCTACTAAATAAATAGGCCTATACCTGAAAATTTCACTTTTCTATACGAAAAGTTGAGAAAATATTTCTTTTGAATAAAAAAATCAAACTTGTGAAAAATGAGCATTAAAATTAAAACTTACATTCTTATAATGCACTTATACTTCTCAGGCAAATCTAAAAATTAACATGGATACAGTTTTAATAAGTTCTATTCCCTTTATCTATTGAATCAGTGCTGGCCATCCCTGAATGTAGCTCGACCAAACGGCATATACCACCCCTTTCGTTTGTCTCTTTCCTTTCCTCTGTAAAGCGCTCAGGCTCTCCTGGGCTCTAAAGCGCGCGCTTGCTCCTGTGGGCATCAATTGACATGCCTGCATTAAGTCAACACTCATAGTCGTCCTCTAGGTCACCGGACTATGCAATCGATCCGAGTTTCGCGATTTTAAATCCTGTTGAGGTTGATTGATTTAAAGGACGACAAAATCTTTAACCTGACTTCCTTTGCGAGAGAAGTAATTTTCGTAGATTTACGGTACTAAAATAACCCTATCCCTGACAGAGGGCCCCAAGTAAAATCTGTCGGCCATTTCTTGCCTACGTTGAAGTTCGACGCTGAATAATTTCTGAAGATATCGTTAAGTAAAATGCTACCATCATGTCAATAAAGTGTTTATAAAAGCACACCAACAATGCTCCAATTGACAAGTCTGCAATATACCTTAAGAAGAACGTGTTAATAGTGATTCTTAGTATGATCTTAGAAATGAAACTTCATAACCCGATGGGCTTTCGTGGGTCACGCTGTATTTTTAAAGAAATATATTCCGTTGGAAACTCTTTAAACACATTTTCTCTTGACATGCCACCAAATTACACAACAACAACTGCAGAATACAGAGAAGGGAGGAAAAACAAGTATGCGGGTTCCTAAATAAAGTTCTCTCTTCACATTAAGCCATAACTTTGTCCTCTGATCTCAACTTCGGTGGGAGAAAATTAGATTCGTGATAGTTAGCGGTCTGACTTCCATTTGCGTCAACCCCCTCACTCTTTTTACCCTCAATCTCCTTCTTCTACACCCTCTCCTCCTTTTGCCATCTTTCTAAGACTTTCCCCATCAACTCTTGCCTACCGCATAAGAAAATGGAAAATCTGTAACTTAGCATAAGAAATGCTTTAAAGTACGAAAGAGTCATAAGCAGGAATTTTGACCCCCAAATTAAAGTGTTAGGAGTAATGAAGGAATTGATGAATTTGCTGTAACTTTATTGCCTAGCAGTCTGGTTTATGGATGATTAATTTGTTCCACGTGGGGTGTTGAGCTGCTTGGAATTCAAACTAATTTTTCACTGATTACACCTTCTGAAATTATTAGAGGAAAAATATGCCTATTCTTCGTTGTAGTTTGGTTAGTAGCGTCTCTCTATACTAAAGACAAGACTAGCACACCCGGTTTTGAAGTAAGGATTTCTTTCTTCACCACAGGGGCTTGATGGGTCTCCCTTGTGATTATCATATGTTGTCTCAATTGGTGACCTTACAACATGTTAGCCAGATGAACACGATGTCCCGCTACCACTGAGTGTCTAATATTGGTTCATGATCCCTCCATGAATGTATAAAGAGTAGTGCAAGATGACAATCTCTGAAGGTAGATAACAATCACAAGTGCGAGATACAATGATGAGTCAGTAATATTAATTCAAAGTTTAGACTTAATGGTGATTAGTTATTAAACATAATTAGCGATTACCAACTCTCTTGATGTTTAGACTCGTCGACGTTTAGGAACTAATTAGACGTTGCATCTTCAAGATTGTATTTTCTAAAACATTCCGGGCCGTTTACTCTGCTGGACCCATTATATCTTTTTAACTGTTTCGGTTAGGCAATTGCGCACTCAATTGATAATCATTGTTACCATAACAGATATATTCTCTACGACCAAAAATTAAACTTTACGTAGATTTTTCGCCCAACAGTGCATATTACTGTACAATCCCGGCCACCAAATCACTCAATTGAGTGCGCTCATTGTATAATGGAGGTTGACTTAATATATGTCAACATATACTGTATGTCGAACTTGGAGTCAGGCCACAAAGGGAAAAACACTATTGGAGAGGGATTCGATCCGGTGCTGTGGAGAGAACTTCGGCGTAGCTTATTGGTTAGAGCTCTTGGTACGTAGAACCAAGAACCCGGGTTCAATCCCCGGCGCCGCAGCCAATTTTTTTCTCCTCTAATAATCACTGTTACAACAACAGATATATTCTGTAGGACCAAAATTAATCTGTACGTATGAAAACGAATGTCAATGTTAGTAAATATTTATTTTTATTTATCTATGTTTTATTGTATAGGCCCACCAACTTATTACTGATTGGAGATGAGGTCGCTGCTATCGCTACAATTATGTTGACATCTACGAACTCAGTAGTGGTTGGCCTGTACAATATTTTAAAATGTCAGTGTTTGTTTGGTGGGGAAAAAGAGAATAAGACATTAGTAACAGTTCTCAAATAAAGAAGCATATGAATAAATGTAACAATGCTAAATGCAAATACAACAATAAGAAACTATGTTGAGATTAATTGTTTGGTCCTACAGAATTATCTGTGGTGGTTAGCATTTGTTATTAACGGAAAAAATTTCGCTCCGACGCTGAGGATCGAACCGGATCTCTTAGTAAACTCTACATAGATTAATTTATTATTCGCCTAACAGTGCATATACTGTAGGAGTCCCGGCCGCCAAGTCACTCAATTATGTGCGCTCATTGTGTGATGACTGTTGACTTAAACACAGGATGATTCACGAGGATTTACCTTCACTTACGGAGCTTATTTCCGAAGATATTCTGAGCAAAAAATGTCATATAAACATTTGTCCTAATCTCAATATTTTCGAAGTTACACTAATTTGAAGTTGTTTGTAAAATACTATTTTTCTTTAGTTTTAAGGGTGAAAGAATTCTACAAATAAAGTGAACTATTCAGAAGTGTCATTTCTTTAATTAACTAGTGTTCTGGAGCTAAATCTTTTTTCAATTTTTAACTAAAAATTACATCATTCTTACGCACTTATGACAAAAATTGTTACAAATCATACGACTTTAGGAACTTGATTCTTTACAGCTTAATTATGCATCCTAACGTACAGTCATGGATAAATACATAATAGGATGCGAAACTGCGGTCAGCACCATCTGGCGGCTGGGGCTGAAATAAGATGATCAGCGCCCAACGTCGTAGGTGGTGAACATTAGAACTACGTGTTGGGTACATTACCCAGAGTTCTCTATTTATCCGTTCGAGATATTGCTCGAAGACACAAAATGGCAGACAGTAACTTGCTAATAAGTGAACATAAAGTAATACTACGTGTGTATAAGCAGTGTATGTTAAACAGTGATCTTTATGGACGTTGTAAAAATAGTGTTGTTGAATGTATTGTAAAGTAATAGTAATATAATAAATTGAACTATGTAAGTAGTTCTTGCAGACTTTTCCATTGCGGTGTACAATAAATACCCAATGAATACAATCCCAATTATCTAACTTTTTTCTTTATTTTTTTGTCTCTGTCTGGTTATATTTTAATTGAGTATTGTAAAATAGATCGTCTCTTTTATCTTCCTGTTGGCTCCGGTAAGAATTTTCAGTAGAAGATGCTGTGAGGAATAAAAATGTAAATGTTTTATTTTAAATTGGGTTAGTTTTGAATATCGATGAGGGTGGGAGGGAATACTTTCTGCACAGTTTAACATTTTCGTCACCAGGTGCGGTGCTAAATGCATGGAGTAATTAGTTACTCTTTTCGCAAGATCAATTTCTACAAGAGCGCCTCTAGTATGTGTTACGGGAAACACAGTAAGTTTCGCATCCTATTATACTTATATTCATCGATGATGCAGTCTTAAAGAATTTGCAAGAGAGGCATAATTGGTAACAATTGTTGTATAAATGCGTAATAAAATGTAATTTTATAGTTAAAAATGAAAAAAAAAAAAAAAAGTTCTGTACGAAGCAACTATGGAATTCACAACACATTTTTAGCTTCAGAATACTAGCTAATTAAAGAAATGCTACTCCTGAATAGTTCCTTCTTTATCTGTAATATTCTTTTACTTTAAAACTCAATAATAATGGTATTTTACAAACAATTTCAAATTAGTGTAACTCTGAAAATACTGAGATTAGGACAAATGTTTATATGATATTTTTTTGCTCAGAGTGTCTTCGGAAATAAGCTCCGTAAGGGACGGCGGTAAATCCTCGCGAATCAGCCTGTATATGTCAAAATAAGTAAGTCGAACACGGAATAAGACCACTAAGAGGAAAGAACCAAAGAAAAAAAAAATTTGATCCGGTGCGGTATGTTGAACTTCGATGTAGCTCAGTCGTTAGAACTAGGAGACCCGAGTTCGATCTTCGGATTCGGAACGAATTTTTCTCCGTTAAAAACAAATATTAATAAAAACACATTTTCAGCTTCAGGATACTAGCTAATTAAAGAAATGATACTCCTGAATAGTTCAATATTTATCTGTAAAATTCTTTTACCCTTAAAACTCAATAATAATGGTATTTTACAAACAATTTCAAATTAGTGTAACTCTGAAAATATTGAGATTAAGACAAATGTTTATATGACATTTTTTGCTCAGAATGTCTTCGGAAATAAGCTCCGTAAGGGACTGTAAATTATCGTGAATCACACTATATATGTCAAAATATGTAAGTCGAACATGGAATAAGACCACTAAGGGAAAAGAACAGAAGAAAAAAAAATGATCTGGTGCGGTATGTTGAACTTCGATGTAGTTCAGTCGTTAGAACTAGGAGACCCGAGTTCGATCTTCGGATTCGGAGCGAATTTTTCTCCGTTAAAAACAAATATTAATAAAAGCAAGCAAGATTAAGGAATTTCTCTATTTTCATTTAGGTCACACTAACTCAACAATGATTTACAAAATAATTTTTCAGACCTTAAAACGTGCTTCAAAGTAAAAAAAAAAAATGGATGTTAATATCACAGCGAAGGTGACTATCAAGAAGCGAGCCACTTCATTTATCCGGATTCCGTTAACTACTCCAGCAGACACAATGTTTTTCCCTCGGGATTGGAGAATGGTACTCTATTGTTTGCATCTCCTTTCAAAGTTTAAACTATTCACACTGCTGACATATCTAATCTTATAAAATATACATTACAGACTATTCTTTGTGGCCCTGATATTTCAGGAGAATATTATAATTAAAGCGATCTTTATTACTCTGGCACTGCCTTCCTAGAAGTCTCTCTCTTCGACCATTGTTGCATGGCTAATTGAATGCCTCCCTTGTCATCACATTTAATCTTCCCGTAACAAATTGCTTCGAGCTCAATTTATGGTTCGTTAATTTATTTCAAAACTCCACTGTACTGCGGCAGGATAAAGAGGAGTGCAGAGAATGGAGGAGTTGGTGGATCAGTAATTATTCAAAATAATAATAAATTAGCAGTCAATTATCTCTCTCACACCGCGAGGACGTTAATAAAGCCAGAAGTGAAGTTTTAGAGTTGTTATTCCCTGTTTAATTGTTCAATTAAGAGCAATATAGAGTAGTTCGAAATATTTAAAGTGACAAATGATGGGTTATAGGCACAAATATTCTAGGTTCAAATAGTAGCATGCCTAACTATAAATTCAACGGAGCCGAAACCAATTTTCAGCACGACAGTAGCCTGTTCCAGGTTTGCTACACGGCCAAGAAATCCTAATTTTCAGAGCCTAATGCTGATTCCAAATCATGACAAATCTGAGGACGCAGACGTAAAAGAATTCCATCATAGTAGTATGTGATGATGATCATACAATGAATGGTGATAATTAGGGGGTGATGTTGATGACCTGAAAACCTACTTAAAATGATCATTAAAATTCCCTTAAATTAATGGAAAGTTACATAAAATTAAAATAAAATGACATTTAAATATTATTCAGCGTACTCGCACCACAACTTCTTAAAAATTAGTCACCTTGTTTCAATGACTGCCCTGCAAATCTCGGAGAGAGGAGGAAACTTCGTGGAATTTGGCTAAAATAAAGGAAAAGGGCATGCAACAAAATGAAGGTTGTAAGGGAAAAATATATACTTTAATCAGGGGTGATCCCTGTCAGTGCCTTCATTCTGCCTTCATTCTTCGTCTCCTCCTCCTTCCGCGCTTCACTTTTGTTACCAGATCTTCCAGATGAGGGACTGTGAATGACAAAACAAATTGTAGGCGCAGCGTGTATTCTTGCAATCTTTGTGTTAAAAATACTGTCTACTACAGTAGACGTCCCTTCTGAACCATGTTGAGGACACAACGTCCTGTCCAGGACATGGTGAAAGTTCCCTCCTTCCAAACATAAATTCTAAAGACACCCTTGTACCGACAAAAGAACAGTAGCAGTCAAAGTCCTCACTTAAACTAAGCTCCTGTCAAGCATTTTATATTACTTCCGTTGTGTGGAGTGAAGCCTTCAATGGAATGAGGGATCGACTTTAGAGTCTGTTCCAAATTATAAAATACAAATTTCACTGTTATTCACTTATTCAGTAGGTAATTACTACTGAACTATTAGCTTAGAAAATGATTTAACAGACCTATCGGTAGAGAAGAAAATAAAATGCGTTCCAAGTGATCTAAAAGTTCTTCAAAGTATTAAAAATGACCAAAAATGCCGAGAAAATATATAAATAATAACCTATTGTTTAAAAAACGTCAAAAAATGCAAAATATGCAATATAAAAAACTACTTTTTACGTTGATATTAATATAGAAAGCATTTCTATATTAATAAGCATCGTCCTAATGTGAAAAATAAGAAGATGACTTTTCATCAACATCCGCCCACTAGTGGTAATATTTTAGAATAAAGCGCTTGAAACAGTTATACTATGACATAACGTAAGACAAAAATAAAGGCAAAAAATAACTTTCAAAGATTGGACTCTGTGATCTGTCCATTTTCACTTCTGAAAATTTTGAAAAAAAAAAAAAAAAAATAGTCCCGATTCTTCTGTATGGTGCAGAAACATGGACACAAATAAAGAGAAAAGAATAATAGTCTACTGAAATACGTTTTCTACGCTACGTAGCTGGATTTCACTCTTAGAACACCAGAGGAATGAAGATATAAGACGGAAACTAAAGATATATAATAGAAATGACAGTATAGAAAGTAATAGAAATAACTGCAAAGAACACATAGAAAAAATGGATAAAGAACGCTTTCCTAAAGTAGCACTTCAATACAGACCAAGAGGAGGACGAAACATTGGCACATCTAGACTTAGATGGAAGGAACATTGAGAAAATACAAATTCAACGGGGAAAGAACAGGCCTAAGGCCTATACCGATGATGATGATGATGATGATGATGATGAAATATGACACTTGTTAACATAAAAAAAGAACAAGCACGCCAAAGACAAGTACTTCACGGAAATAAAGAATCTTATTCTGCTGTTTTGATTGCTTTTTTTTTTTTTGGCGTGATTAAGTTTTTATTGCAGGTATAAAGGGCAGAAATGTCACATTTTATGTGCAAAAGAAGGCAATGGAAAAACTATACGCACCTGTAAGTGCTCCCAAATATTGGCATTACTTCTGCAGCAAACTTAAGAGCGGGATGGAATTTAAACAAATAAATAATAACCACAGTAAAAGTTTTAAAATTTAAAAAAGCACAGGGATATAAGTTCTAACTACAGACCGATTATTTTGTCCTGACAGCTCAGCGACGCGAAAAAGGGGAAGTAATAGGAGTAGCGTGGAGAGCTCCGAAGTAGACATAAGGGCGATCGGTCGGCAAAGGAATGCAGTACAGCTTAATTGTACTGGAAACATACCTCTCTACCGCACGCATGACATCCGATCGCTTTGAAGACAAGCGAGGAACTATAGGCATCCAACAAGGAAAACCCAGTGCGCAGAAACCAGCAGGTGTGACTGTCTCGCTTAGATGACGTATGCTCCCGTTCCCAGTATACTCTCACGCGTACTGCAGGGGGGGGGGTAAGAGGGGTGTAGCATGCGCGCCACGAGGAGCCCGAGCTGAGTTTTGCTAGTAGGATACCTATAACCCATACACCCCTTGGCGTAACTAAATGGACTCGCCTAACCCAGGCACATATCTCCGGCGACTGTCAGGACTAAATAATCGTACTGTAGATTTAGTAAATATTTGGACTAATAGTTTAAAATCAATAATCAATCATTTTAATCCTAATATCTTCCGCGATTCTTATAATCATAAGAATTATATACCGGTACATCGTAATGTCGATGTACATAAAATTTCTTACAGATACTGTGATTGCGGCTTGGAAGCTTAAAAAATAACCAATCTTCATACTAAGATTGAATAACAGCCACTGATTCTGGAACTAGTAGTGCGATTTGAGTGTCAACTAATAGTCTTCATATTTACACTGATATCCCTAATGTAATTTAATCTTATAATGAACAAAAAGTATCATCTGAACGTACAAATATCAAAAGCAAAAAGTTTATTAATTATTCTTCCCATCACCCCAACAAAATAAATTTTACACGCCATCATGTTGTAATCAGTAGGCACTGTAAAGCAAGCAATAGTATATTTCCTATTGCCGTACACTTATTCACTCCACCACTCCTCTTGCACGTACGCTTCCCCCTTTCGCTGTAGTGTATTCGTAACTGGGAATCCACGCAGTTTTAATTTTGAGGTAATTATATATGAACCCCGTGAAAATTCTTTATCGTCCGATCTACAGGTACCACTTGAATCAACGCCCATCGCGAAATGATAAGCTCACGCTCTTAATAGTGGCCTGTCGGAGAAGCTACAAAAATGTGCAATGTACCTACTTATTTTTATGTCTTGATTGCAACATGTTTTCCTGTCTGCTTTAAATACTATGCAGTTGATGTTTTACACTTGCTACTTTACTTTAACGGTACACATTCAACAGAAATAATTCCTTGTGTCACAAAATATTATTGAAAATATTACAGTCATTTAGTGATTTCAACGAGACATACTTTCACTACCTACCACCATCTACTTCCCAATCACTACTGTAACATAATTCCATCACCACTGAATGACACTGAGGACGACTTACCTATGTAATTTTAGAGCCCGTAACTTCTGCGGGTTGGCTTCATCTTTTCGCGAGTTCCCAGTTAGGTCTTCCTTCTGCGGTAAATTTCATTCACACGTTTTATTTCGTCCTCTTTGGATGAAATGTTTTTATTTGCGGCGGATTGGCAAAGGTTCACTACGAGTGTGGCCATCACGTTCACCTGATTTGACGCCCTTAGATTTTTTGTCTGGGGGTTTATCAAGTTACGAGTGTACAAAACCAGAGTAAGAGATCTACAGGGCCTGAAACAGATATTCGATTTCAGGAAGTGAATATGTTTCTACCTTTCACAAGAACTAAGTAAGTATGTGTTCCTTGCTGTCCTTATTGTCTCAAGGTCTAATCTTGCTTCATTCTAAAGGAGTTTCCTTACTTGTGAATGTCTAGTTTTGAGTAATGTGCCAACTTCTACAGTCACAAGTTTTAAACTTCCATTTTTATTATTAAAAAAGGCATTATTATTGTAATTAAACCTAACAAAATGTATAACAAGATTCAATGCTGAAAACTCGGAACAAATTTTATTCTCAGTATTTCTTACAGAACTGTCAGAAATTTTCAACAGATTCGGAAAAAAACTTGTGTTGCAAGGAGCATTTTGTAAATAGCAAACTGCTGAAAAGTGAAGAACTGGGAGAACAGCGAGAGGAGGTTTATTTAATTCATTTAACTACCTAGATAGTGAGTACAAATTAAAATGATAAAACAAAAATGTTTCTAGCCACTACCGTAAGAGCCAGGCTCGTGTACGGTGTGGTCTTAGTCAATAATATAACATAAAATTTACAACGACAGTTTACTAAATACAGCAAGTATCTTAATTCAAACCAATAAATCACACACAAGAGCAAAAAAAAAAAAAAAAAAAAAAAAAAGAAGTAGAAGAAAAAGAAGAAGAGAGACAAAACACATTTAATATAAATTGACAATCAGACAGAAGCCAGTGATATTCAATAAAAACATGAATATAGTCGACAGAAATAAAAGGTAAAAAATACACACATTTGTTAATATTATATATCATGAATAATTTTATAAATTTCTTTTTTTTTTTTAAATGTTCAATTTTAAAGTATTTCAAATCTGAAAAATGGTTTGTAATTTTATTATAAAGTCTTAGGCCGAAACTAGCACCATGGTTAAGAGCTGCACTTGCATGACATTTAGGCTCAATTAATGGGAAAGTAGACTTTTGTCTTCGAGTGCGATATTCATGTAGAGTAGATTTATGTTTTATTTGATTTATTTAAATACAATGTACATTATATTCCAAAAATTGTCCGCTGGGAATTTCGAAAGTAAGCAACACATAAGTTGATAGGATTTTATGGTAAGAGAAAGAATTGGACTTTATTTAAACAAAACAATTTAAAAATAATTTTGCCGTGTAACGTCTGTATTCTACTTATATTAATAAAGAAAATGGAAGAATTTTGTGGAACGGAAATTACACTTACGTCTTTCGACTTAGGTTGCATTGTTAATGTCAAACTATCAAAAGTAGTCGTGAAAATGTTCTAAGTGCCTCGAAATTCAAAGGTTGAGAGGATTTAAAAGTGGAGAAGAGCACAGCATGAGAAAAGAACATTCCAAAACGAGTCAAACAAGCCCAAGACCTACGCTGCGGAATACTAGAGACGGTAGAGAGAGCGCTAGAGATCGGTGGCGCACGCAAGTTCCATCGGCTTTACGACGAGAAGTGTCACCGCAGTCATCTACAGCGGCTCAAACAGTGAACCCAGGTACTGTAGCCCTACAACACCAAATGAGGCAGGATGGTCAATACGCTAATTTCGGTCCAAACCGCCGTCGCTGTCAAACGTAATTCTACGACCATAAACACTCCGGAGTGAGTCACTGCTGTTTACTCCTCCAAAACTGTTCACAATTACACTTTTCTTACAGTATATCTCCTTTACAAAAAATAGGTTACCTACTTGGATTTGTTTGGTGCCGTATCGGCAGTCGGCCGTGGCATTTATTCCTCGTGGTTTATCAACAGGTTTGTAGATGGCAGTGCTGGTGGATTCTAGACAAAGTCAGGGTATATTGGAGAGTACAGTATTCTCGGCGCGGTGGCCATATTTATTCCTTGCCCGGCACAGAAGCGTATGCACTAATGCTAGAACGAAGGTCATTAAAGGCGAAATTACACATGTTGTGGTTTATTAAATACAGGAGACATGGACTAATAAACAGTATTGTCATAGTGAAAGGACTTATCAGACATAACACTTTATTATTTACTGTATGTCGTGTCCATTTCGATAGGAATAAAATCAGCAATTTTCTACTGCAATTTCTCTTACCAACACTTCTACTGTCACATTTACCACATTGTTGTAGTGCATTTGCTATAACAGACAATTTTCTTAACAATAAATACACTCTAGTCCTAAAATATAGTGACAAAACGTTTAAAAAATATTATGACAAGTTGAGCGCGTATGAATTGAAGTGTTAATGAATTCTAACGTTTCATTTTTGTTTCTATTTTTTTTTTTTTTTTTTTTTTTGCATTTAGGATTATATGAAACGCAGATTTACAAAGGTATACAAGTGACATTTTCTTGTACGACTTGAAAGTCACCAATGTGCTAATAAAATTTACAGATCCATCCTTGTTATCATTTATTAGAATTGAAAAACAGTTTTCACAAATACTATACGACTTATTATGCTTTACTCTGAACAAAACTGATCCCAACAAATAGTAAAGAGCTTGTTGTTCACACCAGTCAATATTTATATTTTCAGTTAAATTACAATTTATATCAATTTTATTTTTCTCACATTCATCTACAATAAGCCTTTCTGATTGAGGTTTACTTACATAAAGATAACAATGAAATATCACACTAGGAAGCTGATTTCCTATGCAAGTCTTGCGTTGTACCGATTCTTCTCTGGAGTAAATATGGCCGCCGCGTCGGCATTTGTCAGATCAAAAAATGTGGTACTCTCCAATAAACACTGATTCTGGTTCTAGACGACTCAGAGAGCTAAAAAAGAAACGGAAACCCCGAATCTTAAGAACGGAAAAACTAAGTTACACGTTTCATGTGGATTTCTGAGGTAAGGCAGACCTTAATATGATATGCGGACTTCTTGCCTGGAGAAAAATGCGTGGTGAGGATGATGTACCGGCATAACCGAGAAGCACAATAAGCACGTATTTTATTCTGTAAAAAAACCTACTTGGTCTGCAGGTGCTTAAGATGATCCTGTTTGGCCCATTAATTGAAAATGTTGATGCCCATAGCTAAATGAAACACTTTTCGAATGCAGTGAATTCAAGATCTGTAAAACCGACAAAGGAAGGATTCATTTTTTAAAGCACAGCTTCAAAATACGAACATAATGCTTATACAATTGATCGCGTAATCCAGCACTTGTTTCATTGGAAAGCCCAAGTGTAGAAGATCACTAGGGAGATCCATGTGCACATAGGGAACTGTTAGCCTATTATACTCAGTAATGTGTTGCGAAGTAAGGGATTGGTAATGTTACATGCAGAGAATATTGCTGGTTTATGCAGTTGACTATTACACTTTTACTACGTCATACTACTTTTGGGCCCACACCTGTGGAGTAACGGTTAGCGCATCTGGCCCGAAACCATGTGGCCCGGGTTCGATTTCCGGTCGGAGCGAGTTACCTGGTTGAAGTTTTTTTCTGGGGTTTTCCCTCAACCCAATATGAGCAAATGCTGGGTAACTTTCGGTGCTGGACCCCGGACTCATTTCACCGGCATTATCACCTTCATCTCATAAATAACCTAAGATGTTGATAAAGCGTCGTAAAATAACCTACTAAAATAAAAAATACTACTTTTGACAGTACGAAACGACGTGTTCCAACCAACCATGGCTGCTTACCCTACAATTTTTACTACCTCCCTAGCATTTGATTTTATCACATCTCTACATTTGTTTGTTTTTACCACCTCCCTAGCATTTGTTTCTTTTTTGGCCACATTGTACTTTCAATAATTGTACTTTTTAAAATGGTTCATGTTCATTTCATCATCCTTAATTACAACTTTTGTATCATTTAGCAATCTTGTTTATATTACTTAGGTTATGTTATAGCTTTTGCTGTATTGGATTGTGGATAGTCATGTATCAGAGATTGTTTAGTATATATTGATAATTGAAGTGGAATGCAACTGTTTTAATAAAAATGAAACTGAATCAACAAAGTCTTCTTGACTAGTAATCGTTCATAGAGTTCAATGAAGATTGTATAATTGCCACAACAGGTAACAAGAGAACAGCTCATCATAATACACTACTGCCATCTAGCGGAATATTTTTAATGATGAGATGGTACAATAATACATTTTAAAGACAGTTTAATACTTTAGTAAGTCAATTAATATTTTATTTTATTAAAGTACAGTACTTCATTTCTTCTAATCTTTATATATATATACTTTCTTCTAATCGTGTAATAGTCAATTAAATCTCAAAATCAAAACCTCTAGTGAGATTATTGTAGATAACGTCAATGCAGACTCTCACCGCAACGGGGAATCCTAAGGTTGGGGGCAGTTCCTCAGCTTCTACCTCTGTAAAAAGTGTAATTTTTTTTTTTGAAACTGAACTAAATAAGAATTGAAACTAAAATTCTATGGTAGGTGGACAAGTTCAAGGCGAGAAACCCCCAGCTAAAAACAGAAATTATGTGAATTTTAATTAACTTTGGTTCTCCCTTACAAGCGCCATGTTTGAATAATGATGGTGGTCCGAGAAATAATTAAGAAAAGAAAGTCAAACATCATTCTTGGATTATACAATTAATATTCCTTGCGACGCCAACTTTGCTGCAAATGACTAACGGTTTCTTTTTAACGCTAGCCTCTCGGTTTTTCTTCTTCCCTTTTAATTTTTACCCCTAGTTTCTTTTAAAATGAATTCAACGATTCTATACGTACAGCCAAGGGGTTAAATTTAAGAAAAGAGTAAATTATAGACGAATGAAGGATGGAAGGAGGGTGGAGTAGAAGCAAAATTAAGTTACAGCTTTTTTTCTGGCGAGTGGGGAGAAAAAGAGGTAAGAAGAAGAGATTGAGGAGGAAGTGAACTAACAAGAAGGGCGCGAGGATATCTCAGATGTATTTTAAAACTTCTTTTCACTTAATTTTCTTTCTCCATTTCGTCATCCGAGTATATTCTGCTACTTCAGTTTGTGTTTCGCAGGTAAAATTAATAACTTCGTTTCTTATATCACATTTTCGGAATTCTCTGAATAGACCGGTTAAATGTAATGTAACATTGTTTGCGAAGAGACTCTCTCGCAGCATCAATGCGGTGTTGCCGTATCTGTTTCGCGACACTTCACTCGTTAAAGTGCTTGCGCTGCGAAGAAGTCCACAACCACATCTCATTACCGCTTGCACACGAGACTGGAAATTCAATTCAAGCAAATGTGGCACACACCTCTTTATGCATATATTAAATGAATAAGGCTTTTTATTTCTGTATCCAACCGTCTCTCAATCAGTTTAAGATTTCGCATAAAGGGAATCAAGGTTCGAATTCTGGCTATTTATGCGAGATTTGTAGTGGTTAAAGTACTGACAAACTGCTCCCATTTTTGCTATATTTTCATTCGATAATTACTTCTTCATTACAGAAGCATATCTTCATTTGGACGGAGTTACGCAATAAGAGACCAACCGACAAAAACGTGTTTTCGAGATATTGACCATTGAAGTGCTGTTGTCACGCCAGGAGAAGGCGGCTGAAGTACTTAGACGGGGCGGAGGGGAAACAGTCGCGCATGCGCACCACGCTGTTCACTGCAATATTCCTGTTTCACAAACATCTACTGCACGTGTCTATGAATCTTTGCGACTTTGTGAAAATAATAGTGGGGTTTTTACTGTACTGTAGTGTTGTATTAGTTTCAACAAGATAATTGTTTTCAGTATACCAAAAAAAACTTGTATTGCTTTAGTTATCCTTTGCTTTTCGTGTTAATAGGGTTGATAATAATATAGTTAATAGAATTTATGTTATTGTATACTGTTATTTAGGTTTATAACAGTTTTTTGTTTGTTGTAAATATGTCGACAAAGAGGAAACAAGGATTGACAATCTATAGCGAAGAAAGGAATATTATTAGAAGTGCAAAATAATTCTGTGGTGAAGAAAAAGAACAACAGTGCCTTTGCATTCCTCTTACGAAACCTACAGCAAAGGTAGAAAAGTACTCTAATCTATCCACAAGAACAATACAGCGTATAAGGAATGAAATGAAAGACTGCACAGAAGAAAGTGCGTTGTCGACACCTGAGGGAGAAAAAAAATGTAAACGTCCAGACTACCGAAACGCAAATGTAGATGACTTCGACGGGAGATTGACAAAAAAGATATAATTGAGAATTTTTATTTGAAAAAGAAAGAGGGCCACCGGCGTAGCTCAGGAGGTAGCGCGTTTGCCTGCTGATCTGCAGTTGTGCTCGGGAGTGAGTTCGATTCCCGTTTGCGCCGACTACCTGGTTGGGTTTTTTCCGAGGTTTTCCCAAGCGGAAGGCGAATGTCAGGTAATCTATGGCGAATCCTTGGTTTCATTTCGCCAAATACCATCTCGCCATCATCAATTCAATCGACACTGTAGAAGCTAGTAATTATTACAGTGTCGTTAAATAACAAGTAAAACAATAGTACCAAGCTGCAACAAACGTCTATCCTTTTACAAGATAAAATTGATTTGAAATGAAAGACAACATTAAGACGAATACTGAAGAAAAAGGATTTCAGGTGGAAGAAGTGTGCAGCAAAAAAAAAAAAAAATTGAGGAAAACACTGTGAAGATACCTACAGCAAATAAGAAAGCTTAGGAAAGTGGAAAAACCGATTTTGTATCTGGACGAAATGCGGATAGATAGGCCTACCAATTTAACGTTTCCCAAGTTCTGGCACGATAAAAATGTTACGGGAGTTTTGACTACCGTAAATGTGTCCAGAACACTCATTGTTATCCATCAGGATGGGGGCGGTGGGGCTAATGGCTTTGTTGAGAGATTCGAATTAATATACACGGCTGGAACATAAACAGACGATTATCATGGACAGATCATACTCCAGAAATTTTGAAAAAATGTGATAATGATAGTCATAGCGACAGCACCGAAGATGCGGAATCTTTTATGTCTGACTCCGTTCCCGTGTAGCCAAGTAAGTGGACGAAGTTTTCAGGTCAGAGTGTAGCGTAAAGTTCCCCCGTCCCGCCTATCTACTCCCCGCGCCAACTCGTAGCGCGAAGACAGTAAATCTGGTTATTTATTAAGCATTTTATACAAGAAGCATTGTAACACTCATACTATTACAAAAAATAGCACAAATAATACTAAAAAAAAAAAAGGCTAACCGAGTTGTAATAAGAGAACAGCAGTTGATTTAATATTGTAAAGCAAAATAAATAAATTCTATGCAATAAAAGAATTTTGCTTATAAATGTCAACAGAGTGCAGATATCGCATATTCGATTATTTTTCCGAGTTAAATAATCAAGTCAACAACAGATTTGTGCAAATACCTCTTTTTTTTTCAGTTGGTCTATTATCGCATAATTCCGTCCATTGTATCTGAATATAATAATAATAATAATAATAATAATAATAATAATAATAATAATAATAATAATAATAATAATAATAATAATAAATCTTCCTCAACTAGGCAAGGTTGCCAAAGATTAAGAATGTTAAATAATAGTCTAACATTTAAGGTGTGACATTTAAATCCCTCACATGAAAATGGTACCGAGCGAGTTGACGCAACGGAAGATTTTGTGACTCGTATTGAAGAGGTCCCGGGTTGAAACCCCGTGGCCGGCCAATCTGACTGGGGCTTTTCATGGTTTCCCCTGAGTCACAAAGGCAAATGCCGGATTGGAAATATACATACCATGATTCATCACCGCCTCAGTCACCAATCTCATAAAAATTAATCGAAATCAGTTACATGAATGCAAGCCATCTACAATACACAACAGGAACAGGAACTCAACAAAAATAACAACGGCCTTCTGATATACCCACAGAAAAAAAAAAAGGTTTACATGAATTGAAATTTATAAGTTTTAAATTTTAGGTTTTATTTAACGACGCTCGCAACTGCAGAGGTTATATCAGCGTCGCCGGATGTGCCGAAATTTTGTCCCACAGGAGTTCTTTTACATGCTAGTAAATCTATTGAGATGAGCCTGTCGCATTTAAGCACACTTAAACGCCATCAACCTGGCCCGGGATCGAACCCGCAACCTTGGGCATAGAAAGCCAGCGCTATACCAACTCGCCAACCAGGTCGACTTGAAATTTATATTATAGCTATTAAATGACATACAATAATTAAGATTATAAAAATTTGCATTATGGGGTTAGGAATAACTTACAGCAGTAAAGGTTTTGGAAATATTCAACATTTTTTTCCTCCATTACTGTATCTTGTACAATAATGAAAATTGGTATGTGTAAAACACTCTCCTTCTGCTGTATGAAAGAAAATATTTTTAGGATTATAAAAATTGCTTTTTTTTTTTTTAATTCAAAACGGTGGCAGTTCACTGTGCAGTGATGAAGCGTGTCCCTCGTGACTCATAAACTTGTTAAATTTTTCATGTTCTCTCTCTTTTATTTTATTGCTGAAACTCATTTTTACAATACCATGCTCTTTCAACACATTTCTTAATAAATAATATCTTTTTTTTATTTTGTGTTAGAAGAAAATACTGATATTTGACCATTTTTTTAAAATGAATTTATTTTTTATCAGACAATCTATCAAAGGTAGAGGAGTGATTTTGCATCATAATGTAGATATGACATGCATAAATACACGCGAAAAATTTCATCACAGAATGTTGGATACGTTTTGAGTTATGAGGAAAACGCTTCATCACTGCACAGTGAATTTTTAATTTTGAAAAAAAATATATATATATATATATATATAATTTTTTTTAAATCGTAAAAATATTTTTATCGTATAGCGAAAGGACAGTGTTTTACACATACCAATTTTCATTATTGTACAAGATGCAGTAATGGCGGAAAAAATGTTGAATATTTCCAAAATTTTACTCCTTTAAGCTGTACCTAACCCATTAAATGAGATATTTTTTAAAAGTAAAATGAAAATGCAATGAAAAAGCTCCAATTGTGTTTCTAATTGAAGTACAAGTGTCACAGTTTAAAATAGACTCTTAACACAGGATTACTATTACGATCTTTTTTTTCTCCTACATTTAGAAAACATGTATTGTTAATAGGTATTATAATATTTAAGCCTTTTTCATAACGCTTTGTCAAAATGCAGTTATCTATTATCGATAAGTTCTTATAGGTAGTGATGCCAAGATAGTAATTATTTTAGCTAGATGAATCGACGGCCAATATTCAATGTCTTGTATGTGGTGGCGTCTATCTTGAGTGAGTGATATGTGTACATTGACATCGTCGCCAAACCGAAAATTCCTAGTCATATTATGTGTTTACACTGCTTCCACAGTCTAGTATATACAGTCACGAAGCTTGAGTTGTTGAGGGTGCTAGGAACAATACACTGTGCCGGTACTATTTCGCATTGTCTGTGATGAGGCGATAGTGGCGATCCTCGTGGTTAGCAACTCTCTATGGATGCATATTCCTTACGTATTGAGCTTCGTGACTATATATATTAGACTGCTGCTTCTGTGTCTCAAGTGCTAGCTTGCTGGTCTTCCACCCACGCGGCTCGAGTTCGATCTCCGGCCAGGTCGTGCTGGAATTTGTGGTAGAGAAAGCAGATGTTGCGGAGTTCCTTCTCAGGGTAATCTTGTTTCCCCTCTAGCATTCCATTAACACTCTCCATCTGCCCCTCATTTAATCTATCATTTGCAATAGGCTAGTTAAAAATACACTGGGGTGCGTTTTGGGTGTAGTGCGAATTTCTAATATTGCCGTAAGAAGGACATGGGTCTCCTGTTATTATGATTACACAATAGTGAGGTTGACAATGCCTTCTGTATATTGATATGTCTTTTGCTTCCCAACCGATACAGACTTCGATCCGAAATACCAATGAACGATACTATACATACATACATACATACATACATACGTACGTACATACGTACATACATACATACGTACATACATACATTATTATTGTCCACGCCTGTGGAGTAACGGTCAGCACGTCTGGCCGCGAAACCAGGTGGCCCGGGTTCGAATCCCGGTCGGGGCAAGTTACCTGGTTGAGGTTTTTTCCGGGGTTTTCCCTCAACCCAATACGAGCAAATGCTGGGTAACTTTCGGTGCTGGACCCCGGACTCATTTCACCGGCATTATCACCTTCATTCCATTCAGACGCTAAATAACCTAGATGTTGATACAGCGTCGTAAAATAAGCCAATAAAATAAAAAATACATTATTATTTTATTACATTCCATTTTGTTATATTCTTCCTTACGTTTTCCATATTAACCATTTGTATTAAATGAGTTGATTTCACTATATTCCAATGTATTTTATTTTCTTTTTTTCTATTATGGTATTATTTTCATGTTGTCTAGTGTCGATTTTATTATGCGTTTATTATTATTTTTTTGTAATATGTTAGTATTCTGTTCTTTAACTTTTTGTTAAATTTTAACTGCTCGTATACTTTGTAACCTGGTAGAGTGTAAGAGAAGAACCTATGGCAGTAGTGTCAGAGTTGTAAGCTCCAAAACCAGTTGTGGAGCTAGATCGGAGCGTGAACTTGCTTATGTCTGTGGAAACACCGGAGCACGCAACCTGTCTAGTGGAGCGCTCCACTCCGTTTAGTCTCTGTCTGACAACGCTGCCCTATGACCTTAATTCTGCCAGTATAAATAATTAATAATAATATTATACATACATACATACATACAAACAGAGAGACTTCTTCATCCACCCATTTATCCGATCGTCCGTTCTTCTGACTCTTCATCCGACCGGATTCCATTGTTCCATCCATCATCTATCCTTCGCCCCCACGTCCGTCCATCCATCCATCCGTCCAGCCATCCATCCTTCGTCCGCCCGTCCATCCATCCATCCATCCATCTATTCAGCTATCCATCCATCATCCATCCGTCCATCCATCCATCCATCCGTCCATTCATCCTTCGTCCTCTCGTCCGTCCGTCCATCCAGCCATCCATCGTCCGCCCGTCCATCCATCCATCTATTCAGCTATCCATCCATCATCCATCCGTCCATCCATCCATCCATCCGTCCATTCATCCTTCGTCCTCTCGTCCGTCCGTCCATCCAGCCATCCATCGTCCGCCCGTCCATCCATCCATCTATTCAGCTATCCATCCATCATCCATCCGTCCATCCATCCATCCATCCATCCATTCATCCTTCGTCCTCTCGTCCGTCCGTCCGTCCGTCCATCCATCCATGCATCCATCCACCCACTGATCTCACAATCCTCGAAAATACAGTAACTTATTAGATCGTGGCCAGAAAATATATGACTTTTCCCGAACTTAACAATGACAACTGCGGTAGCATTACTGTTTTCTGAAAAGCGGCGTAAATACTCCTATTCTGTGTGACTACATGCACTAGAATGACAAAATTTCTGTTTACATTTTCGGTTATTTTTGTTATATATCAGAGTGGGCGGACATTCTTGGTTTGCATTTCATATTTCAGACGTCATATTTGCAACTGTGCTCATTCGTCAACCGTCCCAGCGTGTGAGCGAAAGGATATGCATGACACACACCTTGCTACCAGATTCCGCGTGATTGTCCAGCGGTTTGAAATAAGGATGGAATGTTGTTCAACAAACAGATGCTGAGATCGGAGTGCCAAAATTTAATGTCAAAATTCTAGGTCTATAGGATTACAACACAGAAATTGAATTTATTTTAACTTAAACTCTCCGCTATTAAAAGGATGATATTTTGTAAACGGTTATGATTTCCTCGACATTATTCGTCTAAGTTATATGTATTTTATTGATTTAGGGAACTGCAAGACTTGTTTTCACAATAACTTCCCATAATTTTGAATTAATCGTATCTTCCACCATCACTAATTACACGAAAGATTACTTGCCAAACTTTAGTATCCTGTTTCATATTACACACAGTCTTTATAGGTCTACTTTTCCACACTGCCTTTTCTGCTCGCTCCGTTGCCTTTCTAAGAGAAATGAACAGTCCTGATGTATTGCCATCTAAAAAAATCGTGTGCGCATTATTGGATTATGTTGACTAATTTAAGGACCATCGACACCTTTATAGGGATGAAATGAAGGGTTCAGAACCATAGCGGGCCAAGTGTCATTTACTAAAAGCGTAGAAAACAAGGGTTAAAATGAAGTTATCACCATAATTCAATGGAAACATATAGCAAGTAATATAAGGTATACACATTCAAACTAAATGGTATGTCAGTCTTCATTAAACTATGGTATTCACTTAACTTTAAACCTTGCTTTCTCCATTTTTAATAAATGGCGCTTGGCCCACTATGGCTCTGAATCCTTCAAATATAAGCAATTACAAATTCCTTTCCATAGAACGTTATAATATTCAATTCTTGTGTTAGGCGACGAAGTTACTTTTTCTCCTTGGTTGGTCGAGTGTCACATCATGGCACATACTTCGGAATGTGGAACATTAAAATAATTGTCGCTTCAAATTCAATTTCGGTTGACAATTTGCAGCTTGTCAAATACATTATGCTGATCTGGGTTGCAAATATGTTGCAGAATGAAGCCAGGAGTTTTGGCAAGTACTATCATATGGTTCTACTTTCAACACCAACATCTTAAATACTAGTAATACGTTATTAAAATTTATCAGTACAACCTAACCCGTCACTACTAACAAAATTTAACAATTTTTCGTCTCCTGCTGAACTAGAGTTGACCACAAAGGTTCATAATGTAAATCGATTGTGCAACAACTATATAGTTTAAATAATTAATTTAACAATTATAATAATAAATTAGATACCGGTGTATAACACTTTCAATTTCTGAAAAAAGAGATACCAGTAACATACAATATCGAATAATATCAGATATTAAGTTAACAAGAACAGTTACAAAAATTAATTAATTTTGAAAAGTATAAATGGTGGTGAAGAATCCCTAAGGAATCTTTCATAACATCAATAATAATTTTTCGTAAGGAAGTTACCGTGAAACCTAATTCTATTAAGATTTTATGTACAAATTTTGTAACACAATAAACTGTATATTTTCCAATTGAAGAGTCCACTGCAAGAATGATGGATGTCACTTTCTTGTCGAAAATGAACCAAGACTGTCAATGCATAGCTTAAGGCATATAGTTTAGAATGTGCATAGAGAGTTATATGGCATTAACACTGATAGTCATTGTCTAGTAATAATCGGAAAATCACAGTTAAGCTTTGAGCACTAAGCATTTCAAACTTTCAATTGCTTCTCCTGAAAAATGTATTCCAAATGACATCCATCATTCTTGCAGTGGACTCTTCAATTACATAAAGGGATGTTACATTTTGTGCCTAAGTAGGGGAGACAGTTTTAACAAATTTCTCTCTTCTCTTGATCTGCTCCTTCGGCTTGCATTATTGTTTTTTTTATAAATCTTATAGTTGAATCAAGAACATAGGCTTTCTGATATTCTCTTTCAATTGCAACAATATCATCCCTTATATTGGAGCCATTTGTTGATATACAATGCACTTCTTCAAAGACTTGCCATTTCCAGGAACGTAATGAAGATGCCAGTGCTGAACGAATTCTGTGATGTCTTGAGTTTCTTTGAAGTTCTACTTTAGAGCAGAAGCCTAAAACCTGTGCAAGTGTTTCAATCTCGCTACAATCGGTGTGGCGGCAGCGGGCAGTGTTGGTACTTCTTTCTGGAGTTAAGCCTCATTTACAAGGTATCACTTAGTGATGCGTAGTCGCTGACGTATCACTAAACTGCGCCGTGTACACCACTGTGCAAGTGCTCACTGCATCAGCATATCACTACTTGCAGATCACTAGAACAAGTTTTTGCCTTCCAACTTTAGTGAGCAGTGATGCATCATTTTTCCCATGATTCCATCTGTTTAATGGCTTATTTCGCGCGTAAATTAGTTAGTTGTTTGCAGGAGTTGCATTAGAACGTGCTAAAATATGGATATATGGAATGGTAAATGTACTCTGCGTTTTGTTGAGTATGGGAGACGTGAAGTAAATAATCAGGAACATAAAAACAAACTAGGAGTCCTATATAAGAATTCCGATGATGCGAAACTGTCTCCGGCAGTTGAAAACCGGAGAGTTATTTCCAGTTTTAGTTTTGCTGAAGATATCCTCATTGTTGTCTGCTTTCATTGTATAGAAACTTTAACTTATCCAGCAGAAAGGAAAAATGATCACTTGTCATCCTTAAGTAATTACTACAACTATCTATCACAATTGACTTTTTAGGAAGAGTATTTGAGGCTACCTGCACTTCTCTTCACTCATGTGTAGGCTTGTGAAAAATGAAATCCTGAAGACTACTTACTTCAACCCAATTATAAAGGAATTCTCCCCAAAGAAGTTTTGCAAACGTTTGTGTTGAACGCTTGATTAAGAATAAATATAAACAATTCATGGTAATTTGAGAATGTGAGCCTATGTTATCTCTGACAGTGTCATTTACCAACAAAGTACCTGTACCATTTTATGTTGAAATTATTGTCCCCAAGTATATATTGTCCAAACGTTTCTAATGATTCATCTTTGCTATACGTGAGGCTTTTTAAATGTCAAAATATTGATTTTGTTGGAGGTATCAATAAATGTAAGTTTATACATAATTTTCATTCTTACTCATATGAGTGGTTGTGTAGGCAGAGTCCAATGAACTCCTTTACCCTGGGACCTATAATGCCATTAAGACGGCCCTGCGTGCACGTCACCACTTCCGGACGTGTACACACTCAACGATGCATCACTTTCAGATTGCCGCCACTGAGCTTGACATTGCTCACTAAACGACAGGTCACCTAGTGATATCGTGTACATGAGGCTTTACTCGAACAGCAGTGATGTTACATGACATTTTTAAGTATCTGTACATTCAGATACAGAAAGGCCATTTCGCCTGCTCACCCAGTTGTTAAATTTCGGGGTATCAGCAAGTACCTGTACTCCACTACCTCTAATCTTATGTGATGACCAATTTTTTTATTCTTTGAGCCTTAGATACTTTCTTATTTGACGGCCTGATAGATTAGGAAGGCGCTTCCTTCAACAGCATTTTCAAAACAACAAATGTTTAATATCAACTGGTGTAACCGTTCATTAGTCACCCAATAAAATACAGCATTGCATGATTTCAGTATGGCTAGCAAAGATGATTAACTCTAGAGATACTGAAGTGTCACACCTAACCTTATGTTAAATTCTCCTAGAAGCAGATACAGCGACATCAATGGTCTGGTATAAAATGCATGGCCGTAGGCGTAGGCCTATAAAATTGAAAACAGAGGGGCAAGTGAATCACCTTTATATACTAAGCAATGGCAATGTCTGATATTTTCACACCGTATCATGTTATGTTGGAACGCGCGGTAGCGTCGCGTGACACTGCAAGCAGAAACGTCGCGGGTTCGATTCCCGATGGGGTCATGGGTTTTTTCATTGATCTAATTCTTCTAGCCGCACTATGGCCCTGGAGTCTACTCAACCTCTAACAGAAATGAGTACCAGGGGTATTTCCTTGGGAGTAAAGGCGACGGGCACGCAGGACTGACATTCCTGCTGCCTTAAATGCCGGTTGTCTGCAATACCAATGTTCAAGCACGACCATCCTATTTCCTTATTCTCCATGATCCCTTAACCTCTCGCTACCCTCTGGGCCGATTTGGCCTGTCATGTGGTTGACTTATGTTATGTTATAAGTATATAATATTTCAGCATATTTTATATGTGTAATATTATACCGCATAAGGCAGGCATGTCAATTGATGCCCACAGGAGCAAGCGCGCGCTTTTGAGCCCAGGAGAGCCTGAGAGCTTTACAGCGGAAAGGAAAGAGACAGACGAAAGAGGTGGTATATGCCGCTTGGTCGAGCTATATTCAGGAATGGCCAGCACTGATTCAATAGATAAAGGGAAGAGAACTTATTAAAACTGTATCCATGTTAATTTTTAGATTTGCCTGAGAAGTATAAGTGCATTATAAGAATGTAAGTTTTAATTTTAATGCTCGTTTTTCACATGTTTGATTTTTTTATTCAAAAGAAATATTTTCCCAACTTTTCTTATAGAAAAGTGAAATTTTCAGGTATAGGCCTATTTATTTAATAGCCTTACAGAATGTTTTCGTAAATTTAATATACCGTATATACGTATTACTGAAGATAGTGTATTGAAAATTTTGAAAATATTCGCATGGAAATTGTTTGTAAGAAAATGAATTAACAAAGCAACTACTGTTGCATCATAAGCAAAAGATACGTGCCCATGTGTTGTAAAAATGTCAGCTCTATAGCTTCAGCTGATTTCGAGAAAATAATTTAATATTCTGATGATAGGAAGTTGCTCACAAATATCACCTTGAAAGCATAATGCGATAAGAGTTTTATTATGTAATATTAGTTACACTTAAAACTTTTATACTCATGAAATAGTTTTATTGTCGTTGTGTTTTTTGTGTTTCAAACTTAAAACAGATATAGTACCTAGGTAACTTTGCTTTGTACTGTAATATTGTTTCGACTAGTTTATTGATTACTTTTTTAAGGCTAAAGATACCATCAATATAAATTCCAACTTATCATGTCATACTTAATCTCTTTCTTTGGAATATCACTTTCTTTAGAATGATGTGTTTCATCCACTTAATACAGTATATTATTATACTACTATAGAATTTAAGTGAATATTCCTTCTTAACTCTCTATTATGTTATTAAGATTTAAAACACAAGTGCAATATTAAGAAATCAGTGTTAGTACTTTTGTGTTACAGCAAGGCTATCTACCAGAGATAGCCTTGGTTACAGACAATATAGATAATATTAAACAGAAAGAACCATATAAAAATAACGACATAAAATTTCACGTTTCGTTTGAAGTTTGTGCACTACTGTTTTCTTAATCCAATAGGTTGCTTATTCATATACAAAATCCTTCCTCTTTCCATACTCAGCGCTTGCTGCCCGCGCACGACGTCAAGGTCAGAAAAATGCACTTGCTTTGACATCATTGGCATAAGGTGAACAAATCTTCAACTAAACATTCACGCGAAAAAGTTGTTTCGGCTGGCGTACTTTTAAAAGCAGACGCACGGAATAATCGTCTGCAGTGATTTGATTGGAGACTGTTTCGACTTTATAGGAGAGATATTTCGCGAAAGCTGAAAAAAGAAAACTTTAAATGCAGAAAGACAGCTCAATCTGTTAATGCTTCATAATGATTAATGAGTATAATCTATCGTCACTAACCTCAATGTACAATGACAATGCCCCATCTTTATATAGGTCGATATGAAGCCTGCTACAACTTCTCAGCGATAATCTTTTAATTAAAGTCGTGGAGGCAACTTCGTTTCAGCAAGGCGTACTGTAACATCAATCTGCACTCGGATAAAGTTCTTTATTTGATTTTTGAAGAGACCAAAATGTTTTCTTCCATAAGTTGTAAACGAAAAGAATATTCGAAGCTTTTCCTTTTAATGTTACGCTATAATTATTATAAACATTTCATCACTATTTTCTTGCCGTAACAAAATCTATAGCCTATTGGAAAGAGCGGCTCCAAAAATATATACATATCGTGTTGAAATCACGAACATTTTCAGTTTAATATGCACTCTAGCACAACAAACAATTGCAAATTTATCGCCACAAAGAAGTGAAAATTTTAGTCAGGAGTCAAATGTATGAATGAATGAATGAATGGATGAATGAATAAATAAATAAATGAGTGAGAGAGTGAATGACTGAATGAATGAATGAATGAATGAATGAATGAATGAATAGAGAAACAAACACAAATAAACCAATTTTTTAAAATAATGGCGGGTACTTTACTTTTCTTAAACAAACAAATAAATAACACAGAAACAGATGAATGCATGGATGGATGGATCAATGAATGGATGAATCTATGAATATATGGACAGACAGATAGGTAGGTAGGTAGGTAGGTAGATAGATAGATAGATAGATAGATAGATAGATAGATAGATAGATAGATAGATAGATAGATAGATAGATAGATAGATAGATAGATAGATAGATAGATAGATAGATATAGACAGACAGGCAGACAGACAGGCAGGCAGGCAGGCAGGCAGGCAGGCAGACAGATAGGTAGATAGGTAGATAGATAGATAGATAGATAGATAGATAGATAGATAGATAGATAGATAGATAGATAGATAGATAGATAGATAGATAGATAGATAGATAGATAGATAGATAGATAGATAGATAGATAGATAGATAGATAGATAGATAGATAGATAGATAGATAGATAGATAGATAGATAGATAGATAGATAGATAGATGTAAATAAATAAAAAATGTAGCTCCTTCACATGCCATGAAGGCACTTGGGGGGCATTGAGGTAGAACCCCATATTTTTTTAACTTCGGCACTAGAATTAAGTGGTGTTGTTGGCACTACGCTCCAACTGTATTATACCCTTGGGAAAGACCCGATTAAGGTGACTTTACATCACACTAGTTTGATAATTAAATACGCTAGTAATGATTTGGGTGGATATTCGCGGGACACAATCTTTTCCTTTATTTTATACTGATACCTTCTAAAATATGTTTCCTAAATAGAGATTGAAAAGATATCGGAACGGCATCCGGCGCGTTTCGCCAGAGAAAAACCACTGGTTATTATTATTATTATTATTATTATTATTATTATTATTATATTATTATTATTATTATTATTATTATTATTATTTCATCATACGCATTCTGTTACGGGCTTACAAATGACTACACCGTGCTTTGGCAAAAGGAAGGTTTTTTATTACTAGTTTCAAACTAAAAAATGACTAAGTTAATAGCATGGAGAGTTTATGTTGATACACAGTTTTTAAAGCAGAGAGTTCCATATACGTACGTGGAAAAGAGCCACTACAGTTTAAGTTGATGTAAGACTGACAACTGAATTAGTTACTTTATAATTAAGTTTTTTTAAAGTTAAGTATGTCATAAAATCATTAAAATTAAACTAAAATATGTTGTAATCATAAAAAATCTCTTGGAAGATATTTAATGATCAGAGGATGAGGAAATATCCCTCGTCGCCACATCCTGAATTCATTACAGACTAACTCTGCTGTAAATATGTACAGTATGTAGAAATTAATTGGTTATTAGACACAAAAGGTTTATGGCAGAATTTTACAAAGCTCTCGTAAAGAAAACTCCGGTATCTCGTCATGGCTGGCATACATTGCACATGTGTTCTGCAACAGAGCATTTCTAGTCTGATGATGCTATTACGAACTTTTTTATTTCCTCTTTTGATACGTGTACACTGCTTTTATACTATTCTGGCTTATAAAATACACGCATGTTTACATCTGTGTAATGTATATATTTTATATTCGCGGATTCAATTTTCGTGATGTCTACCAAAGAGTTCAATCATTGGTGTTATCGGAATTGTGGAAGGGGTGAATGAAATTCTGCACGGCCTGCCATCTATCTCGCTAGTGGAGAATCACAGTGCTCTCAGAGCAGAAGTGGCGCTCTCTCTCAAGTGATCTTTAAACTATCGTCGTTTATATTCGAACATGTCCTATGTAAATGGTTTACTTTTATCATCTTCTGTTGCATTTTATACATTCTCATCATTTCGAAGTATAGGGAAAGTGATCTGGCGCTATAAAAATTGATTTGAAAAATTCATTTTTGTTAGAATTTGTCAGTCTGTGTATAATATTTCATATCTAAGAGACAATTCAATTGGAAATTATGTACTTTAAATTACAGTTCTACTGAATTAAATGTGCATTTATTTGAATATGTAAGTAACATAAAATGGTTATTTACTTGAGAACTGCTGTAACTACGTTTTCCATATTTTTCTCTTACATAAAATGAAAAGGCAAACGAAGGGCTGTAAGAAGAATGGAAGCTACAGCCCTTTCTTTCGGATAAATTAACTGTTATTTGCATAATTTTACTGTACTTCAACTCAGAAGCTTCATCTGACTATGGAAATTGCGTAGGGTAGTATAAAGGATCAAAAATCATATTTTCGGTTTTTAGTGAAAAAAAAAAAAAAATTGGCATTTTCTGTAGATTAAAAGTGCATATGGGTTACGTTCTTTTGATTATTTTTAGTCCCCAAAAATAATCTCCATTAATATACAGGAAATAAATTTAAAATTGCATTTTGATGTGCAACGTCTATGTTCGAGTTACAAAAGAGAAAAATTGTAACGTTTTGGCATGAAAAATTTACACTGACGTCACTTGTAGTAGGCTACTATGGAAACAGAAGAGCTATCCTATTCGGTTCATCTCACTCCATTATCTAATATGACTCGAAATTTTTTTGATAATAATCATGGAATATTCGATATATGGGTTATACAGGGTAGGCCAAAGAAATGGGAGATTTTTAAATAATGAAATGAAACTTTAGATATTGTATGAATGTAACCTCTATTATATGAAAATATAGAAAATAGTATGCCATTTGCATGTACAGCTCGCTTCAACGTTATTGGCTTCTGTCCTGGTTGTTTCGTTATTGAGCGAACTGTGTGTTGCGTCATAAGAAAGTAATTTAATCACAAACGTGCATAGGGAGGTAAGAGGGATGAGGAAGACTGGAAATATCTATGCTCGTATATAGCTGAGGGACCTCACGTCAAGAAAATATAAGTCACCATGGCATTGTTTATTCAACAGACGTAATGGTTAGTAACGGAACGTGTGGAAGAATATTGAGTTTCAAGACGGAGTGTACCGCGACATGATAAGAAGGAAGTGTTAGGTGTTATGACTTTGCTGACCTGTGTGACCCAGCCCGCCAGTAGTGACGAGTAACTCCCTCTTAGTCTATCTACTTCCTTTTTGCAGGGGCCAAAATCCCTGAATCAAGCTGTAACCACTAGTACTTCTTGAAAATGACATCCTTCAAATGTCTTCCACCAACGTGCATACATTCTCGGAATGCTCTTCTAAGTTTTTCACTACACTTTGCAACATTTCGATTGTGATGTATGAAATTACTTCATGAATGCTGTCTTCAATTGGTCAATGTTTCGCGGTTTGTTTGCGTATATCTTACTTTTTAGATATCCCTACAAAAGTAAATCATATACACTTAAATCGGGGGATCGTGCAGGCCAGGGAATGTCTCCATTTCTCGATATGAAATGTTTTCCAAACAAATTTCGCATTTACATCACAGAGATGGGTGCAATATGTCCTGTTGCATTGTCTTCCTGAAACCAAGTTGATCTGTTGATACGAAAATTTCTTCTTAAATTTTTTAAATTATTTATCACATAACGACTTACGTTAACAGTTGTGCATGACCACTCGCATACTAAAAAAAATATGGTCTAATAATTCCTCTGGAAGAGACAGCACTCCAAACGGTTATCTTCAACCCAGGTTTTAATCGCATGTGAAGAGCGCATATGATCATGACGACGGAGTTGAAAGTGGCAGCGAAACTCCCTACGAACAGTTTCTGCGCATTGACCATTTAGATAAAACAGTAAAACAAGAATGAACATGTCAAATATTTAAATAAACCAGAAATTTATTAAAGAATTTACCCTTGTATGAGCAAACCCTCGTGGTCGGAGTTCAAAACCGACTTTAGAAAAGCAGAAATAATGAGACAAAATAAACAATTAATATTAGAAATAAAAATGCAATTAATGCATTTTAATATTCATATCAGTTTGAAAGAAGAATGTTATAAAATAAAAGAATTATTATAGGTTATTAAAATAATATACGAATGGCTATCACCAATTCCATCAATACTAAATAACCTAGTGGTTGATACTTAATTACTTGCTGGCTTTTAAGGAACCCGGAGGTTCATTGCCGCCCTCACATAAGACCGCCATTGGTCCCTATTCTGAGCAAGATTTAATCCAGTCTCTATCATCATATAACACCTCCCTTAAATCCATTTTAATATTATCTTCTCATCTACGTCTCGGCCTCCCCAAAGGTCTTTTTCCCCTATGGCCTCCCAACTAACACTCTATATGCACTTCTGGATTCGCCCATACGTGTTACATGCCCTGCCCATCTCAAACGTCTGAATTTAATGTTCCTAATTATGTCAGGTGAAGGATACAATGCTTGCAGCTCTGCGTTGTGTAACTTTCTCCATTCTCCTGTAACTTCATCCCTCTTAGCCCCAAATATTTTCCTAAGAACCTTATTCTCAAAAACCCTCAATCTCTGTTCCTCTCTCAAAGTGAGAGTCCAAGTTTCACAACCATACAGAATAACCTGTAATATAACTGTTTTATAAATAATAAATTTCCGATTTTTTGACAGAAGACTAGATGACAAAAGCTTCTCAGCCGAATAATAACAGGCATTTCCCATATTTATTCTGTGTTTAATTTCCTCCCGAGTGTCATTTATATTTGTTACTGTTGCTCCAAGATATTTGAATTTTTCCACCTCTTCGAAGGATAAATCTCCAACTTTTATAGTTCCATTTCGTACAATATTCTTATCACGAGACATAATAATATACTTAGTCTTTTCGGGATGTACTTCCAACCCTATTCCTTTACTTGCTTCAAGTAGAATTTCCGCGTTTTCCCTAATCGTTTGTGGATTTTCTCCTAACATATTCACGCCATCCGCATAGACAAGAAGCTGATGTAACCCGTTCAATTCCAAACCCTCTGTGTTATCCTGAACTTTCCTAATGGCATATTCTAGAGCAAATTTAAAAAGTAAAAGTGATACAGTGGCGTTAAAAACCAATTCAAAACTATTGTTTTATGGAACTATCGTTCACAATGAATCCTACACAGTGATATTATTTTTTTCTCCCAATTTAAAAAATAAAACTTCCTTTACTGTAGAACTAGCGAAACACGTAAAACTGAAACTGACCAGGAAAAGAAAAAAGAAGTTGGCTGGGACACTGGCAAGAAGAAACTGCCTACTGAAAGGTGTAGGGAAGGAATGGTGAACGGCAGAAAATTTCGGGGCAGGAGAAGATATCAGATGTTAGAGTTCATTAAGATATATATATATATATATATATATATATATATGGATCGTATGAGGAGACTAACAGTAAGGCGGAAAAGGACAATTGGAGAATGCTGGGTTTGCAGTGAAAGATCTGTCCCTGGGCAGAAAAATATGATGAGTGTATAATATTGTTTCTTTATTCTCTTTAGTCAACTTTCCGAGGACAGGTTTGAACCTCATAAGTGAAACCAATAAGTCACCACTCATGATGCAACTACACCAAGAGATAAGTATGTAGAAGGGGGAAATAGAAACTTATATGAGACTGCTATAGAGTATTCGGATCTTAAATTGCAGTACAGCTCTTATGAAGTGCGTTGTTGCGACGTCAACTGTAGAAGGGTGCGCGCAAGAGTGGCTTAAGTGGAAAGTCACACCTATAACTGCGCGCATGAGTGGCTTAAGCGGAATGTCACAACTACACATCAAATATCTCAAAATTAAAGTTAAATCCAGACTGACATTTACCCAAGATTCATCTGTGTAAATTATAGTTTTTTTTGTGCCCTTAAACGTTTTATCTCCCGTAAGTATCTGTGCCTCCAAGTAATAATTTCATTGGTTTCGATGAAAGCAGCTTTATTACCTCTTTTTAGGTACCGGAAGCCTATGTCATGTAAAAGATGATATAACGTAGTTCTGGAAAATTGTGGCAAAGACTCGTCTTCACTTATCATTGTCATAATTACGTTCAGTGTCGGAGGTATGTTTGCAAATAAAAGAATGAATCACTCGACGTATCCTAGTCTGTAAAATAGTATCATATTTAATTTATCTCGTGCTATTCTTCCCTCTAATCTTTTCTATGGAACGTTTCTTCTTAACTGAGAATCCATTTTCGCTCTGATATCTTATAGGCCTGTATCTTATTTTATCTTGCACAAGTTTTATTTTAAGAAACTCCAAACACAAGCACACGCGCATACACAAACGCACACACACATATAAAATTACTCTCCTCACTTGTATATAATTGGATATATTACACTATAAAAGTTACTAATGATCGTCAGTGCACGTGACCGTCTCAAGATTAAAATGTATAACTCCGTTATTACTGAATGTGTTATATTGTACGACAGCTGCAACCCTGAGCTAACGCGGCGCGTCAGAACAAAACAGAACAGATATCCACCCTTTCCTAAATCATAAATCTGGAACTAAATGAGCTGCATACTTGGGGTTTGCTTCAAAAATAACTTCCATCTTCGAAGGACATTTCTCCCGCTTTGACCCCTTCTACCTGTCAACATCAAAAATTTTTTTCGCTGACTGAATTGTTCGGGTTTTCATGTAACAATTTCTGACTATGACTGAAAAGAAAGAGACATTCTGCATTTTCTTACGATTCAAATGTAGATTTAAACTTACGTAGTGGAGAGTGAATATTTCTTTATCTAGAGTAAAAAGAAGAAGTTTCTAACGGATTTAATATAGGAGTTATGACGTGATATGTTTCGTGCACCGAAGATTTTGCATGTCGGGTAAATTTTCATTATATTGACATTTTAACCCTTAATTATTATGAGTAGTGGAACGGAGAAAAATTCTCTCCAGCACCTGAATTTGAACCCAGGTTTTCAGCTCTACGTGCTGATGCTTTATCCACTAAGCCACACCGGATTCCCATTCCGGTGTCGGATCGAATCCTCTCAGTTTAAGTTCCACCTCTTGGGTTCCCTCTGGTGACCACCCTCTGCACTACGTCATAGATGTTTATGAACGTAGGACTAATGTCCACACATGTGCGGAGGTGCACTGGTTAAGAGTGACTGGTTGGCCTGGATCCGACGGAATAAGCGCCGTCTTAAATCAAAAGTGATTTACGCATATCATGTATATTATTTAAAGTACCGAAGTACATATGATGTTTCCATGCAGATATTCTGCGTCATCGTGCGATGAAAGAGTAGTGGAACGGGGAAAAATTCTATGCAAGACATTGTTCATTCACGCCAACAAATGCAGCTTCAAATTCTGTACGTAATTATATATGCACGTCATAATTACATTTGTGTCTAATCTCAACATTATGATAAAATGAAAATATTGCTCATGTAAACAGCTGAGTCAGTGCACGTCTCATTATAATGTAACATTTATCTAGTCAAGTGGAAACCATGTGTGTTTGTCCGAATATTACTTCATTCCACTTAATTTCGTAATTCAGTATTCAGTATGTAGGCCTATAACATGATACTTATGATGATCTGGAGATGGCAAATAATTGCTGAAAACGTTAATCCAATCAATAAATGTGACATAGTTAATAATTAAGACTATACATTACTTGATAAGCAAGAAGCGGACCCATTTAACCTATATTGACGTGTTTTTATCGATTACTATATATTTTACGGAAATTTGGCAACCTCGTTTGATTAGAAAAGGATAGCGCGTATGATGAAATTCATGAGAAGGAAAGAGGCAAATAGATTCCATTCTCTGTTCTCCTGCAATTTAAGGTGCGAATACTCTATAGTCGTGTACTGAACAAGTGTCCAAGATGTGACCATTTTAATGGTAATGCTGCTGAGCCTGCTTTTGAAACATTTCCTGAAGGACGTAAACATTGACAGAAGCGATAACTGATTAAATCCACCCACATCTGTGTTGTGGCAGAGCTCTTTCGTCACAACGTGGTGCAATCTGAATACAAAATGCGAATTGTGCGTTATTTTTCTAACAGATCCCACCATTACGAGGCCCCTTATAGTATTCTGAAACACGACACCGAGAGGCATGTATGAGATAGGGTTAGAGCAGGGAAAAATATGGGCAGGAATAAAATTTACATATGATGTGTGATTTCATGGTGGCGGAGTGGAAATTGGAAAACCTGCAGGGAGTTCAAAGCCTCTACGTGAGAACGAGGGAACGAGGGAAGAAAGTGCCAGGGTGACCAGCAATATACAGCTCAGCATTTCGGAATAGGCGAGCGTCATCTTCTTCGGACAGCGAGCATATATATAATGTGCATTGTGTTGCGGGATGCGAGCTATTCATCTGGAGTTGCGTCACGCTCAATTTCCAGAATGACGGAAAGGGAAGGAACACATCGCGGACATTAGGTTGAGGATTTCAATTTTTCATGATGATTTGCAGTTTCATTTCCACTCTCATCACCACTATTTTCCCTGAACGAAGACATTGACTCGACTGTGACATGGACAAAGAAATTCCATCTTAATATCAATGCAATATCAAGCAATTATATTAGGACACAAACGGCAAACCGAAGCTGTAAAGCACCTCGACATTTCCCCCGTTAAAGTAAGTACAGTGCATATCCCTTTCAGTTCTTCGGCAAAAAATCTTGGCATTCACATGGATAATAATCTCAACTGGGACATGCAAATCACAGAAACCTGCAGAAAAGTATATTCTATTATCCACGTGCTAAAAAGGATAAATGTTCATCTTCTCTCTTGCTTAAAAAAGTCCCTTGTGCAGACGCTTGTATTTCCCTATTTTGACTATGCTGACATTTTACTGACTGACCTTTCCAGCGACAACAAAACGAAACTTCACCGTGCTCATAATTTGTGTGTACGTTTTGTGAGCAATGTTCGTAAATATGATCATATTACTCCCTGGAAACAATAGGTTGGCTTAAACTAGATAAGAAAGGAAATTTATATTCACTTCTCCTTCTCTTAGAAATCTTGAACTCTTCTATTCCTTCGTACCTGTCGTCTCGTTTCACTTACCTTTCTTCCCACCACAATCTGAACACACGCTCTCGTCATGAAACAATACTAACAATACCATCCCATCGCGCCTCCTCATACTCATCCTCTTTCACAATAGCCCTGCCAAGACTCTGGAATTCGTTACCTGCTAGCATCAGGGACTGTCGAAATAAAATTGAATTCAAACGCAAACTTACTAGGCACTTGGTCAGTAATTGAGACTCGTTCAAACATGGTTTCTTGTAAATAGTTCTCTTAATCTATCACAAAATATTTCAATATCTGATAATTTCATCACTATAGAATTTTGTTATTCTAGGTTTAATTTGTAATTCAGTAAATACAAAAATATTCTTTGTTCTTAACTTCTATGATAAAATTTCTAGCTTTCATTAATCAGGTAATCTTGTCGTACTTTAATTTCTATTGTAATTGTAAATTTAATATTAATTGTAATTTTATTCTTCATATTATAGTTGTAGTCCCCTGGTAGAGGGGCAGAGAAGGCCTGACGGCCTTATCTCTACCAGGTTAAATAAATAAATACTAAATACTACTATTTTCTTTGTTTACTCCCTTCTGTCACTTTTCTTGTCTTCTTCTGTTTTTCGTCTCTGTTTACTCGTTACTTATTCATTATTCTCTTATTTCCCATGTTCACTTGTATAATTCTTCCACATTTCTATCTCTCTTCTTTCTTCAAATCATTTCTCATCAACGCTTTCTCAACCTTCTTCTTTTTTCCCCTCGTTTTTTGTGTGTCGTACTCATTCTTATTTGCTTCTATTTATCTTTCCCTCTTCTTCCTTGACTCTATCGCGCACATTATTGACTTCTTTCTCCTATTATTATTCTTGTTATTCTTCTTAGCCACCGGTGTAGCTCAGGCAGAAGTATACACTGAACAACAAATTTTTACTTTTTGTCTTGCTCCGGAATAAAAATAGGTGAATATCACTAATATGTGTGCCCTAAATCTGAATTTGAAATCCAAATTGCCCCATCACGTACCATTTTCCCGGGAAAATGAATTGAATTTGTTTATGACAAAACTTATTTGTTTTTTATTTTTCGCTGCTACTGATAAAATTACAACACACTAGGGATTCAAAATTCCTCATAATATTTGAAAAATGTGTACCAGATACAAAAATGATGCTACTTAGTTTAAAACAGAACATCAGTAAAAATATTTCATGCATATAATGAGAAAAATCTCGGAATTTGAACTTACATTTAAAATAATTTTCTGGTTGACTTCTGTTTATAACTACTGGGTGTTCATTTCAAAGTGTGTCATGACGTCACTGTTGTGAGTCAGCGATTTGAAGCGTGTTTCAGCTTTTATGTCAGAGAAGTTGCCTATTAATCAAGGCGTTCAATCTGAACTTGAGAACGTGTACGGTATAACTTGAACGTCGTACCAACAGATGGCGGTCTGTAAAGTCTGTGTGCTACCATAACCTCTTTCGAACTGTGTTTTGCGCGGGCAAGTCGTACGCAGGTTATTTGTTATCATCGGTTGCGTACGGCAACATTCCACAATACAAATCAAATGCTCCGTGTCCATGTTGACCGTCGAAGTTAATGTCAGCAAATACGTAAGTAATAGTCTTAACCCTCTCCACATATCCCGACAGTAAGAAAAAACTCACCTCAGTACGTGTTTTCAAACAGTTCACATTCCTGCCACTACAGGTGTTACCGTACGTATCGGTAAGTACTCTTCAGAATGAACGCCGTACTTGTTAGGCAACTTCTCTAGCACATAGGTAATACGCCTCTGTGGAAGTGTAGGAAGATTGAATTCTCTAGGCTCAACAACTAGCTACATGACGGCATACAGCGAGCCATGACACATTTTGAACTGAACACGCGGGACTGTATTTTACAAGGAACCAACAATAGTCTGCAAGCATGCTGGGTGATGATCTTCCTTTATATCGCCTTTCCATTTCAGATATTTCTTGACAAAATCTTTCCCCATGCTCGTCGCTTACCGCTCCAAAGTTAGGAGGAAAGAAATCGAAATGAGAATGTAAAAAGTGTATTTTGATAGATATATTACACTCCATTTTGTTATATGCACTTAATATGATTTCCACAAGAAGTTCTATGTAGTACTCTGCCCTAGAATTTCCAAGGAAATTTGAGCAAACCTCTTTGAAAGCGCGCCATGCCAGTCTTTCTGTAGCAGAAAGTTTTCCTCAAACAAAGAGTCAGCCATAACTTTGTAAATTTGTGGACCGATGAAAATGCCCTCTTTTAATTTGCCTTCACTCAAACTGGTAAACGTTTCCTTTAAATACTGAAAACCACACCCTTGTTTGTTCATTTTGAACTGTTATGAACCTTTGAACTGTTGTGAAATTTACTTAATAGAAGAGACCAATATTTGTTTATTTATTAGAAGTACAAAAGAACATTTCAACAACCATAATAAACCGTAAATAAGTAATAAATTCATGAAATACATTAGCTTTTGTTTTGGTTGATACCCCCAAACCGCGCCAGATGTTTCCTGGGGGGGCGCTTATCGAAAAGTGAAATCATAGTATATCTTAAAAACCTTACGTGATACGAAGAAAAGAGATGCATTTTCTGATTCATCGCATATAAAATCAAACCATAAGGGACATATTGTTTTAAGTCGGAGCAAAGTTATTGTTGTTCAGGGTTATTTAGTCCTGACAGCTAAGCGACGCGAAAGAGGGGAAGTAATAGGAGGAGTGGGGAGAGTTCCGGAGTAGAGATAAGGGCGAGCGGTCGGTGAAGGAATGCAGTACAGCTTAATTGTACAGGAAACACAACGGTATACCGCACGCATGGCATCCGATCGCTTCGAAGACAAGCGAGTGAATAACCCAAACACCCCTTGGCGTAACTAAATGGACTCGCCTGACCTAGGCGCACATCGCCGGCGACTGTCAGGACTAAATAATCATACTGTACTGTATACGCGTCTGCTGAACCTTGCTGCGTTCGGGATTGGTTTGATTCCCGTTTGGGGTGATTATCTGGTTGAGTTTATCCTGAGGTTTTTGCCCAACAGTAAAGCAATTGCCAGGTAATCACATGGTGGGTATTCGACCTCATTTTGCCAAATATCTTCTCGCAATCATCAATTCCATTGACAGTAAATAATTTAACAGTTGATACAGCGTCATTTAGAATGACCAATTAAATAATAATTCTTTTCTTATTTTCTTCTGTTGCTTTTATGAATCTTTTCTGCTCCATTTTTCATCATAATTCATATTTTTCCTCCCTTTGCTTCACCTTCTCTCTCCTTTTCTTCGCCGTGTTCCTATCTACCGTCATATCATTTTCCTGATAATGATTATCTTTCTTCTGAATCTTGTTTCATTCTCCTGTAATCCTACTTCTTTTCTCATCTTCGTCTTCTTTCGTTCTAATCCCCTTCTCTTCCTCGCAATTTGCTCTTGCATCACCGTTATGAGTTGTGCAGGGTGCGCAGTGGGGATCATGTTGAGCTCTGAGGAATCTCCCATCTTTCAGTGTTGTATACACAAAGTTTCAACAAATAAAGTTCAGTAGTAAATGTTTTACGGCGGTTTTATTTTATCCATACCCAAACGGATTACACTGTATATTATTGCAATGGAATATCCGTTGCTATTTACCAGAGGTCTGCATCGGACGTTTTTGTTCGAGCGCCAAGTAGTTCATAGCATAATCCGATAGGTAGCGCACATGCATGATGGGTAAAATTGTCACGAGCGATAAATCCTCGAACGGTATAAGCCGAGCGTTAAACATTCATTCTTGTTACAGTGATGAACTGTGTAGTAACATCATAGATGTTTAGCATTTCAAAACTTTGCAGTGTTTAACTAACCTCTCCATAGTAAAACTACAAAACTTGCTTTAAAATGTAATATAAATGTTGTAGGTAATTTTTTTTTCCCCCACACAGGAGTGATTTTGTTTTTGCCACATCTGATAGATGTTATTGGATGTAAATGTAATTATTATAAATGGAGAACACAATCACGATAATGCAAGAACTGTATCAAGTTTTCTAGTAGTAGTAATAATAATAATAATAATAATAATAATAGTAGTAATAATAATAATAATAATAATAATAATAACAATAATAATAATAATAATAATAATAATAATAATAATCTCTAATATAAAGAGTATCAATCTTTGCGTCTGTAACAGTTGTGCAGCATGATTATTCGTTTTATTATATTTTCTGTGACGTTATCTCTGTACTAATGTTATTAATCTACTGCTATAGCAATAATATTTTGTAAAAGGTTTCTACATTGTCGCAGTATACTGTATAGGCGGAACACTATGAATGGACCTATCATATTATATATGTGGTAAATCAAATATTAAATAATTATTAATTAGCAATAATAACTGTATATCGAAGTTTTTCATACTATTTTATTTATAACTTCATGTTCCTGTTTTGGTACGTTCCATTGACTGTTCCATTAAACGTTTGTCTAATACGCAGAAAATAAAGCCTTATTATTATTTTTTTATTTTAGTAGGTTATTTTACGACGCTTTATCAACATCTTAGGTTATTTAGCGTCTGAATGAGATGAAGGTGATAATGCCGGTGAAATGAGTCCGGGGTCCAACACAGAAAGTTACCCAGCATTTGCTCATATTGGGTTGAGGGAAAACCCCGGAAAAACCTCAACCAGGTAACTTGCCCCGACCGGGAATCGAACCCGGGCCACCTGGTTTCACGGCTAGACGCGCTAACCGTTACTCCACAGGTGTGGACGCCTTATTTCTTACCATGTGAGCAAAACATATGTGTATCTTATCTGTCGCCTTCCATAAAAGATAAGACATGTCGGTGAGATGACCTTGTACTGTGCTTCTAATTATTACGAGTGTATCACGACCGATCGTATCTCACTTGAGGGTGCGACACTCGACCGAGTTCAAGCGAGCGATTTAACTCCAATGCAGCACTCTGCTATTTACGAAGCACAATAAACTATTTTAAGAGAATTTACATTAATATATTAAAAACAGGTATCTGCACTATTAATAACTTACTTATGATGGATACCGTCACACAGCACAATTTCTAACAAAGAAAACCAGGTTTGGTTTCGGGGGTTTCTTAATCTATGGAGATTCGTCAACATCCCGTCTGCGTGCCCTTCAAATATATCAACTCCGAGTCAGAGAGATCCGTTCTAAGGTCTTCCTCTGGAGATTTAAAGTTATCGATCCACAAGAAGGAGAGACCAGAGCAAGACTAGAAAAAGACGGATACCGAAACAGGCCGACGGATTATTGCTTGAGTTGAAGAAGAATAAGAGGGTGAGAGGAGAGATGAAGGTAAAGACGGAGGAAAAGGAGGAGCACATAAAGAAAAGGAGGAAGGAATGACGAAGAAGTAAATAAAGACATAAAAGCACATAAAGAGAAAGGAGAAGTAAATAAAGAAGAAGGTGCACACAGAGACAAAGGAGGAACAAATAAACAAAGAGAAAGTGGAGATAGGGAGCGAGGAAGAGCACATAGTGTAACCACAGTCTAGTGTATATACTGTAGTCACGAAGCTCAATACGTAGTAAATATGCATCCACAGATAGTTGCTAAGCACTAGGATCGCTAATATCGCCTCATAGTAATAGTACCACAGTCTAGCATATCAGCTATTCCATCTCAAATCGACCGAAATATAGAGAATATTGACCTTACAATTTCTAAATACAATAAAACTTTTTTTGTGCGTAGAGAACTGTGATACAATACTTTGTGCAAAGTTTGAGGCATCAGAACTTAATAGTGTTTCAATTAAAAATATTAAAATTTATCGTATTTTCATAAAATTTGCAACTTTAAACTATTGTAGCTCCGAAACCCTTTCACCCAATGATCAAAATCATGGTTTATTTTGATGCTGAGAAATTAAAATTTATATTGACATATAAACAGATTTTCTTACTTTTTATGGAAATGGAGAAGTTTAGATTTTTCCTCATTAAGACGCCTTTGCCAAGCAAAAAATATTTTTAAAATATATATAGTTAGATTCCGCATTGAAAGTACAAATAAACACATATTTTTTACTGATGGTATGTTGATAAGAAAGTATTGAAAATATAAAATAAAGAAAATAAATAGTACGCGCGTGAACTAACCAGCTGACTGTGAGGCGGGAGCTAGCCAAGGTAAGCAAGGCCAGGAGACAAACACGTGATGTGTCGTCTAGAAGTCATGGCTGTGCTAGCTTTATCACAGGTTTTCATAAACACAGGAGTAAAATGACGCCCAACGCTCGCTTATCTTAAGCTCTCGGCCAGTGCGTGCGGTACTGCGCCGTTCAAGTCTAGACGTGTGAAAATAATCTATTTAATACCCTCGAAACTTATTGCCGTGCCACTAAGCAAACAATGTCGAATCCCTCTTAATAATGCAAGGTTTTTTCTCAATATTTTGTTACATTTTTACAAATTGGCAAAAAGCCTAAAAGTAAGTAAAATCAGATTATCTGTCTCTTTGTACACAATAAAAATAAGGATTACTTCTTAACATAACCTACCAAATATCAGCTTCAAAATGAGCTCTCTTTCAATGTTCTGCAGTAAATGGTTCCAGAGTTCTGAGCGCTGAAAGAGGCTTGTTTTTATAAAATACGCTATATTTGTCGCTCAATAATACGAAAACCGTTTGACTTTCGATAGTATATTTTTGAAAATGCACTCTTCTCAGCATCTTGTATAAATAGGGAAAAAATTAGAGTATAAAAAATGTGAGGTTTTTTACTGATCGATTTTCATATGAAATAGCCCATATACAGTCACGAAGCTTGAGTTGTTGAGGTTGCTAGGAACAATAGGTCTGTAATGTCTGTAATGAGGCGATAGTAGCGATCCTAGTGGTTAGCAACTATCTATGTATGCATATTTATTACATATTGAGCTTCGTGACTATATCCTAGACTGTGATAGTACCGGCACAGTCTATTGTTCCTAGCACCCTCACAACTCAAGCTTCGCGACTGTATATACTAGACTGTGGTGTAACTTTGTTTAATAATGTTAGCAAGGTATGAGGGCTGAACGAGTCTCTCTTCAAGGTGTTGTTGTTCAATCAACTGTCGAAGACAGGTTGGCACCTCATAAGTGACACCAATACGGTATCATTTATGAGTAAGGCCGTGACATCGGTATATTTATATTAGTTTAAGGTCGATTGAAGGTGAACACAAGACGCCGGACGTGTTTTAAGTACAGGCAGCGGAAGCGAATTTGAGACACGCCTAAGCAAGCACTTTCCGTGTTTTGTATACGATTATTGCGTATTATAAAATCAAGACAATACAATCACTGTATGTGAGGGTAAAAGGAGTCGTACAGATGTTTGACGGAAACGATGCAGCTTCCATAAGTAATGCCCAAACTCTTCTTGGCGACCCAAATTAAAAAAAAAAACAGTGTGAATATATTTCATCTAATTTTGGATTATTCCCTCTATAATCGTCTCGAAAAGACTGGTGTGAAATTGATGGAGCAAATTTCGATAGTAAATAATCTCATCTCAAGAGTGGATGATGTGCAAGATGATATAAGCAAAAAGGTGTGTGCGAAAATGAATACAGTAACATAAAAAACCGGTGGTTCAATTCATTGTGCAAAATTGCAAGAGTTTTGTCAGATGACAAGTACGATTGTTATCAACTTGTTGTAGAAATTGATGATGTGAAATATTTTATATATGCGTCCTTGGTTTCAGCCGGTGTAGAACGCAGTTTTTCCGCATACAAGGTTATACTATCCTACACTAGGCGGTCATTTTCATTTGAAACTTTGAAAATGAATGTTGTTGTTTATTGCAGCAGCAACCGAAACCAGGCAAACAACATGCAAGAAAAGTAAGATACGAAATATTTTTTATTAGGTTATTTTACGACGCTGTATCAACATTTAGGTTATTTAGCGTCTGAATGATATGAAGGTGATAATGCCGGTGAAATGAGTCCGGGGTCCAGCACCGAAAGTTACCCAGCATTTGCTCGTATTGGGTTGAGGGAAAACTCCGGAAAAAACCTCAACCAGGTAACTTGCCCCGACCGGGATTCGAACCCGGGCCACCTGGTTTCGCGGCCAGACGCGCTGTCCGTTACTCCACAGGTGTGGACGATACGAAATAGATGTGATAAATATATTAATATAACAATTAAATAAAGGGAAAGCAAAATTGTACGCCATATAGGTTTTCGGCATTCTAAAACCGTAATGCAAAATTCTAGGCTAAATACAGTATTAAAAAAACATCTCTTCAGACTTTTACCACTTTTGTGACAATTTAAGTACGATTTCCAACAATTATTCTCAACCTCACCAACGTTTTAGACCTTTCCGATATTAACCCTTATATACAATGATTGTATTGTATTGATTTTATAATACGCAATAATCGTATACAAAACACGGAACATGCTTGCTTAGGCGTGTGTCAAATTCGCTTCCGCTGCCTGTACTTGAAACACGTCGACTACATTCTGTCTGCCGTCGTGTGTTCACTTTCACCACAAATATACCGATGTTACGGCCCTACTCATGAGGCAACAAAGGCAGAAAATATTTGGGGTAAGGTATAAGTTTTGTAATAGCAATAATAATAATAATAATAATAATAATAATAATAATAATAATAATAATACTTTCCTTCAGTTCTTGTCAACCTGGGAGGCGCTAAAAAAAGGAGAACACAGAGAAAACAATGGGAACTATGCAAAGACAAAGAGAATAAAGGAAAAACAATGAGAAAGGGAAAGGCAAAGGCAAAGACAGGCAGAACAACAAGAACGTAAAAGAGAACAAGAGAAATACACATGGTGGCAAGAACAATAGAAGGAGAAAAAGGTGAACACATGGAGGAAAATATCAAAACAAGCAGAACAAAAGCAAAACAAGGAGAACAAGGCGAAGATAGTGAGAATAATGCGAAGAAAAACAAAGACATGGTGGGTAAGGCGAAAACAAGGAGAACAAGGGGAATAGATGACAAGAGGAACAGATGAGGACAAGGGGAATACAAGGAGAAAAAGGGGAACACAACCAGAACAAGGTCAATACAAGGAGAAAAACGCAAAACAAGGGGAACACAAGGAGAACAAGGCCAATACAAGGAGAGAAAAATGAACACGAGGAGAACAAGGTCAATACAAGGAGAACAAAGGCAACGAAAAACAACTACAAAACAAGGAGAACAAGGAGAATAGGAGAATAAAGAAAACAGATGCAGAATAAGGGAACACAAGCAGAATAAGGGTAACACAAGGATAACAATGGAAACACAACAAGGAGAATAATGAGAAGATAAGAAGAACAAGGGGAAAGTAAGAAGATTAAGAGAAAATAAAGATAACAAGGGAAAGACAAGATGAACATGGGGAAGATAAGGAGAACAAGGGAAAGACAAAGTGAACATGGGGAACACAAGGAGAATAGGACATGGACGGAAAAAGAGAACACGGAGAAGAAGGGGGTGCTACATTTTTACGTGACGGTCCATTCACAAGTAATCCCCCATACTATGGAGAAAGACGTAGCTCTACGTCAAAACACAATTTATAAATTAATATTTGAGGAGAAAAATTCGCTCCGGCGCCGGGGATCGAACCGGGGTCCTTGGTTCTACGTACCAAGCGCTCTGACCACTGAGCTACGCCGAATTCAATCCACAGAACCGGATCGAACCTTCCTCCTTCAGTGTTTCCCTTTGTGGCCTGACTCCAAGTTAGGCATATATGTTGACGTATATGTCTAGTGTCAACTAGGAGCGCACTCAGTTGAGTGACTTATTTGGCCGCGATTCCGCAGTTATGATGCACTGCATGCTATGAGAATGTTATGAGTGCGCTCCTAGTATAATGGCAGTTGACACTAGACATATACGTCAACATATATGCCTAACTTGAAGTCAGGCCACAAAGGGAAACACTGAAGGAGGAAGGTTCGATCCGGTGCTGTGGTTTGAATTCGGCGTAGCTCAGTGGTCAGAGCGCTTGGTACGTAGAACCAAGGACCCTGGTTCTATCCCCCGCGCCGGAGCGAATTTTTCTCCTCAAATATTACTTGTCAACATTACAGAGATTATTCTGTAGGACAAATTAATAAATCCATAATGCAATTTATAAAGCTGTCCTTCGAAGTAAAATAGTACGTACAGCGAAACTAACAATAATAAAGAGGAGGAGATACACATAATCTTGTTAGGTAAGTAAAAAAGAACATTACTGTTAGATTTTAAAATTATTATTATTATTATTATTATTATTATTATTATTATTATTATTATTATTGTTTTATAATTTCAGAATATCTAATATGTATAGAGACGACGAAGGACATAGCTTCCCTCGGATCAATCCGGCTGCGTCCATTCGTAGGGTGGGAACGCTATGACGTAATTCAAGTGCTCATCTCCCTCACAATGTGACGCTCTCAAGACGCACTCCCGCTGCTCAAATACTGTATGTAAACCCTGCGAACAGAACAAACACCGGGACAAGGCCGACGACAGACACGACCAAGACTGACTGGCAAACGACAAAGAGAAAACTTCTCCAAATAAAAAAGTGTTTATTTCCTTCTGAATTGAAGAGGGTCTGTTGAGTTTGTTTCTTTGCTGATATCCAGAGAAGTGACGTGTTGGTGCGAATGCCTGACGTGCTCTCTTCCTCTGTGAGACGTCTTGTACCTTTCACCACGCTCTTCATCTCTATATGTGTCTGGGAAGAGAAAACCGAGTCTCTGCTGTGCGGGGGTTGGCCCTGTAACCTTCTCCATGATTTACATATTCGCTCTTGTAAGCGTTCGCTGAGACTGCCTACTGCAAAACACGGTCGCAGTCGTTCGTGAATTTGTATGTCGGCGCGGCGACATATCTTACATCCATCCATTGTTCTATTTCATTGTTTCTTCTAGCGCTCTCTAGAAAATAGGAACGTGTAGAGAAAATAATGATGACATAAAAGCAACAAGAATGAGATGAGAAGTAACATGTAAAACAGTTAACGATGTTGTAACAACGAAAAATAAAGAGTGTCACCAAGATGACACATTTTTTCATATTATAATCAGTTAACAAAAGTCAAGAAAGATTTATAAGACCTCTAACTCTGTTACGAAGTAAGTTTATAGAAACAATATAATAATACTAATAATAATAATAATAATAATAATAATAATAATAATAATAATAATAATGATGAAAAAAGGTAAAGGTATCCCTGTCACACGCCATGAAGGCACTTGGGGGGCATGGAGGTAGAGCCCCATGCTCTCCATGACCTCGGCACTAGAATGAGATGGTGTGGTCGGCACCACGCTCCGACCGCCTTTTATCCCCGGGAAAGATTCGGTACTCAATTTTATAGGAGGCTGAGTGAACCTCGGGGCAGTTCTGGAAGTTTGGTAACGAGAAAAATCCCGTCACCACTTGAGGTCGAACCCCGGACCTTCCAGTCCGTAGCCAGCTGCTCTACCAACTGAGCTACCCGGCCGCCGATAATAATAATAATAATAATAATAATAATAATAATACAGCTTTGTTGATAAAGGAATGGAGTTTGTTTAATGATAAATCAATTTCAAAACACTGAGATATGATCGCCATTTTTTCCTCTACTTTTAGTAGATTTTATTTACTAGGGTATGAGCAGAATTCAGGTGAAAATATTGCGGAATATTTTCAAAATCTTTTACAAGCTTCCACAAGGCGACAATTTCAGGGTTCATATCACAATTCATTTAAAGCAAGACACTGTTTCATTGCAAACTTAATTACTGCAGAGAAACATACATTTATTATTTATCTATTTTATTGGATTATTTTACGACGCTGTATCAATATCTCAGGTTATTTAGCGTCTGAATGAAATGAAGGTGATAATGACGGTGAAATGAGTCCGGGGTCCAGCACCGAAAATTACCCAGCATTTGCTCGTATTGGGTTGAGGGAAAACCCCAGGAAAAACCTCAACCAGGTAACTTGTCCCGACTGGGATTCGAACCCGGGCCACCTGGTTTCGCGGCCAGACGCGCTGACCGTTACTCCACAGGCGTGGACTACATACATTTATGTCTGTTAATCATGCTCTGTTTTAGAGTATTATATTACAATGTTAAATATAACAAGCTGACATGGGCTAACAATAGAATAGTCTCAGTTATAATAGGAACATATTTCTTCTCGTGTCCAATCTCTCCAGGCGTTAAGGCAATATCGATCTTAAATATGGCGGATTTTCGTTTACCCGAGTTGGTTTCTTGTAATCCTTGCAGCGGAATGTTAATTTTCTATTTGATCAATATGTTCTTTCATTTAGTCATCCTTAAAGTTAGGGGAGAGTCGGGTAGTATCGGACATCGGGTAATATCGGACAGTGAGTTTCTTTCATCTACCACACGGTGATAGTACCTAATTGACATGGTTACGTTTCTGTGATGTCGCATAGAGAAACGTAACCATGTCATTCAGGTACTACCATACGGTGGTAGATGAAAGAAACGCACTGTCCGATACTACCCGATGTCCGATACTACCCCACTCTCCCCTAATTGTTTTCATATTGTACATAAGTATTTCCTATTTCATACAACTATCTTATCTTATATGTTCATAATATATCATTTATTAAATATATCAATTTATTTCCTATTATTGATTTTTATTTATATACAGTGTGTTAAAAAAAGTATCCAATGTTTTAGGAGGTCTTAGCATGTATCAAAACAAGATAATAATGTCTAATAAACATTGGTCCTACAACACATACTTTCTGAGATCTGAACACTTGTTCATAGGAGGTGCTCAATGTGACGTCCATTCATGGGAATGCATTCCTCTAGCTTTCCGCGTAAGGAATCACGCACTCTTTGAAATTCGTTTTAATACATTAATAAGAAAGTCCTGATAACGATTCCCAGTTAATCTCTGTGGTAGCACGTATGGCGCTATTAATCTATCACCAAGAACGCTTGCCAATATGCTGATTGAGAATCAGTGCTGATGCCTTGTTTCTTCAACTGCATGGGGATTTTCATCAGCCTCCAGATGGTGATTACGAAAATTCACAACACAATCTCTGCTGAACCCCGCTCATATCCGCAACCAGACTTTTGTTTTCAGTATTCTTTGCGATGTATCATTATTCCAAGCCAGGGGTGTCAACTACGGTATGGTTATCTGGTAGTCTGCTGTATTGTAGGGCAGAGAAAAGCATTGCCGTGAATGGACGTCACATTAAGCACATTCTATGAACAAGTGTTCAGAATTCAGAAAGTATGTGTTGTAGGACCGATGTTTAGTAGATATTATTTTCTTGTTTTGATGCATACTATCACCTCCTAAAATATCGGATACATTTTTTTAACATCCTGTATAATAGGCTATGTACAGTAGTGGCAAAAAAACCGGACCGACCCTTGTAGCTGATTTCAGAGCCTTGTTCACTCCAGAGCACGATAGACTGGTAACTAAGACTTTCGTGGTTCGAATCCTGCCTGGGAATGAAACTTTTTTTTTCTCCTTATTCAAATTTATTCCCAATACTTTTCGATTGCAGCGATATTTTACTATTTAATTAACTTATTATTCCCAGAACATAAATTTTACTGCGGCTTTACATGAGCGTGAACGTAAAGTTTTGAGAGGCTGTCACAACAGGAGGCATGTCCTTTGCAGTGCTATAGAAAAAAATGAAGGATATTGGTCGACACCTCTGTCGGCAATACAGTGAAACATCGAAAGTTGGCTGTTTTTCGTGTTTTGCTACACAGCTGTGAAGAAAGTGAGCACTGTTACATATAAATTGTTCCTTTATGTTACTTTCATAATGTAGTTCATAATTATTTACTACTGTGGAATTAGCCAAGTCCTATTGCGGATTTATCCGCAATGTTGCGGAATTACCCGAGTTGTTCTTTTTCAACTATAATGTATGTACAACTAAATATATTTGCACTTTAATAGGTCTCTTTATCTCATTAGGTAATGAAAGATTTCGTCCATGTCTACATACCTTGATAATATTTTTCAATAAACAATTTGATAAAAATGATATATTTACTTCTTAACATTGCGGAATTAGCCGAGTCTCCCCCTATATTATTTGCTATTTAATTTAATTATGTGTTCTTATATTACTGTAAACCTGTTCGACTTCATGTTGCTCGCTCATTTAGTGTTACAAGTGGGTGCTGCTCACTATCTTAAAAAGGTTCAGAACTCCTGCTCTAGCACGTACAGCTGGTAGCAGTCCGGATACGAAAATATTTAGAAAGAAAGCAAGGACTGCATCAATAGAAGACACTGTACAATTAAACACCAGATCATTTATAGATTGCTTCAAGTGTGACATCACAACAGACTCCCAGCTTATGTAAAAGAATATTGAATCCTTGCAGTGTTTCGCAGCGGCCTTTACACTTCTTAAATCATATAACCAAATGCTCAAATAGTTACTCCAAAATGATTTGTCTTGGTCTTTCTTGAACCATGTCTATGAGAGTCTCCTCCTTAGATACATTGAATATTATGAGCGCTGTATATAAGAGCATTCCTCCGTTTAGGTCATGATGATGCTTCTTACAGTTTATATCTTGTACATGTATGTGAAATATTTTTCTTAAGTGGATTCCTGCTAATTTTAGAAATGGTCATAATAATTGAGCTGAGAAGTTATTGGTTGTTATTTTCAGATTAGTCTAATGTTGAGCATTTCAGCCAGGTCTTCTACATTGTATCGAGTATTGTAGGGATAACTTTCATTTTATTGAAACTTTTGGATCCATTAACTAAAAAAAAATATATAGGCTAATATGCTAAGGGTGGTTAGGGAAAGCGTCTGTTCTCTAGGTTATAGATTACTGAAATGCCACTAAAACTAAAACAATTACTACCACCACTAAAACTAGAAAGAACACTACAGTTACTGCTATCACTAAAATTAAAATAAATTATAACTTCTACTACCACTAAAACTAAAATAAATGATAACTTCTACTACTACTAAAGCTAGAATAAATTATAACTTCTACTACCACTACCACTAAAACTAAAATAAATGATAACTTCTACTACTACTAAAGCTAGAATAAATTATAACTTCTACTACCACTAAAACTAAAATAAATGATAACTTCTACTACTACTAAAGCTAGAATAAATTATAACTTCTACTACCACTAAAACTAAAATAAATGATAACTTCTACTACTACTAAAGCTAGAATAAATTATAACTTCTACTACCACTAAAACTAAAATAAATGATAACTTCTACTACTACTAAAGCTAGAATAAATTATAACTTCTACTACCACTAAAACTAAAATAAATGATAACTTCTACTACTACTAAAGCTAGAATAAATTATAACTTCTACTACCACTAAAACTAAAATAAATGATAACTTCTACTACTACTAAAGCTAGAATAAATTATAACTTCTACTACCACTAAAACTAAAATAAATGATAACTTCTACTACTACTAAAGCTAGAATAAATTATAACTTCTACTACCACTAAAACTAAAATAAATGATAACTTCTACTACTACTAAAGCTAGAATAAATTATAACTTCTACTACCACTAAAACTAAAATAAATGATAACTTCTACTACTACTAAAGCTAGAATAAATTATAACTTCTACTACCACTAAAACTAAAATAAATGATAACTTCTACTACTACTAAAGCTAGAATAAATTATAACTTCTACTACCACTAAAACTAAAATAAATGATAACTTCTACTACTACTAAAGCTAGAATAAATTATAACTTCTACTACCACTAAAACTAAAATAAATGATAACTTCTACTACTACTAAAGCTAGAATAAATTATAACTTCTACTACCACTAAAACTAAAATAAATGATAACTTCTACTACTACTAAAGCTAGAATAAATTATAACTTCTACTACCACTAAAACTAAAATAAATGATAACTTCTACTACTACTAAAGCTAGAATAAATTATAACTTCTACTATCACTAAAACTAAAATAAATGATAACTTCTACTACTACTAAAGCTAGAATAAATTATAACTTCTACTACCACTAAAACTAAAATAAATGATAACTTCTACTACTACTAAAGCTAGAATAAATTATAACTTCTACTACCACTAAAACTAAAATAAATGATAACTTCTACTACTACTAAAGCTAGAATAAATTATAACTTCTACTACCACTAAAACTAAAATAAATGATAACTTCTACTACTACTAAAGCTAGAATAAATTATAACTTCTACTACCACTAAAACTAAAATAAATGATAACTTCTACTACTACTAAAGCTAGAATAAATTATAACTTCTACTACCACTAAAACTAAAATAAATGATAACTTCTACTACTACTAAAGCTAGAATAAATTATAACTTCTACTACCACTAAAACTAAAATAAATGATAACTTCTACTACTACTAAAGCTAGAATAAATTATAACTTCTACTACCACTAAAACTAAAATAAATGATAACTTCTACTACTACTAAAGCTAGAATAAATTATAACTTCTACTACCACTAAAACTAAAATAAATGATAACTTCTACTACTACTACCACTAAAACTAGAATAAATTATAACTTCTACTACCACTACCACTAAAACTAAAATAAATGATAACTTCTACTACCACTAAAACTAAAATAAATGATAACTTCTACTACTACTAAAGCTAGAATAAATGATAACTTCTACTACCACTAAAACTAAAATAAATGATAACTTCTACTACTACTACCACTAAAACTAGAATAAATTATAACTTCTACTACCACTACCACTAAAACTAAAATAAATGATAACTTCTACTACCACTAAAACTAAAATAAATGATAACTTCTACTACTACTAAAGCTAGAATAAATGATAACTTCTACTACCACTAAAACTAAAATAAATGATAACTTCTACTACTACTAAAGCTAGAATAAATTATAACTTCTACTACCACTAAAACTAAAATAAATGATAACTTCTACTACTACTAAAGCTAGAATAAATTATAACTTCTACTACCACTAAAACTAAAATAAGTGATAACTTCTACTACTACTACCACTAAAACTAGAATAAATTATAACTTCTACTACCACTAAAACTAAAATAAATGATAACTTCTACTACTACTAAAGCTAGAATAAATTATAACTTCTACTACCACTAAAACTAAAATAAATGATAACTTCTACTACTACTAAAGCTAGAATAAATTATAACTTCTACTACCACTAAAACTAAAATAAATGATAACTTCTACTACTACTAAAGCTAGAATAAATTATAACTTCTACTACCACTAAAACTAAAATAAATGATAACTTCTACTACTACTAAAGCTAGAATAAATTATAACTTCTACTACCACTAAAACTAAAATAAATGATAACTTCTACTACTACTACTACCACTAAAACTAGAATAAATTATAACTTCTACTACCACTACCACTAAAACTAAAATAAATTATAACTTGTACTACGACTACCACTAAAACTAAAACAACCACAACTACTACTAATACCACTAAAAATAAAACAACTAGGCCTATTACTACCAATGAACTATTAAAACTACTACCAAACTTTAACTAGGTCGGTGTCTACTATTGACTAATGTGTAAGTTTTTTTATCTTTGACCAATAAGGAATTTCGGACCTGAAAATATAAGTGCAATAAGATATAGATGGTCAAAGGCGAATGATATAATAATACTCGTAAGCTAGTTCGATTAATTAAAATGTGTCTCAGCGAAACGTATGGCAGAGTTCGTGTAGGCCAGTTTCTGCCCGATGCTTTTCCAATTCACTGTGGGCTAAAGTAAGGCGATGTCCTATCACCTTTACCTTTTAACTTTACTCTAGAATATGCCATTAGGAAAGTCCAGGAAAACAGAGAGAGATTGGAATTGAACGGGTTACACCGGCTGCTTGTTTATGCGCATGACGTGAATATGTAGGAGGAAATCCACAAACTATGAGCGAAAACACGGGAATTTTACTTCAAACAAGTGAAGAGGTAGGTATGGAAGTACATTCCGAAAAGATGAATGTATGTGATTATGTCTCGTGACCAGAACATAGCACGAAATGGAAATAAAAGTATGAAAATTGGAAATTTATCCTTTGACGAGGTGGAAAAATTAAAATACCTTGGACTAACAGTAATAAATATAAAAACACTCGGGAGGAAATTAAACACAGAATAAATATGGGAAATGGCTCTTATTATTCAGTTGAGAAGCTTTTGTCATCTAGTCTGCTTAAAAAAACTGAAAATTAAAATTTATAAAAGAGTTATTTTACCAGTTGTTCTGTGTGGTTGTAAAACTTGGACTCTCACTTTGAGAGAAGAACAGAGACTAAGGGTTTTTGAGAATAAGGTGCTTAGAAAAATATTTGTGGCTAAGAGGGGTGAAGTTTCAGGAGAATGGAGAAAGTTACACAACACATGACTGCACACATTGTATTCTTCACCTAACATAATTAGGAACATTAAATCTAGACGTTTGAGATGGGCAGGGCATGTATCACGTATGGGCGAATCCAGAAATGCATATAGACTGTTAGTTGGAAGACCGGAGGGAAAAATACTTCTGGGGAGATCGAGACGTAGATGGGAGGATAATATGAAAATGAACTTGAGCAAATTGGGATATGATGATAAAAAAGTAAAAAAAAAAAATAAAATCCATGGCGCTACAGACCATGAACGGCCAAGACCGACCGCGTCGGCTGCTGGCCTCGAGTCCACATGCCGAAGCAGAGGTGAACGATCATCCAACCAGTATGGAGGTATCGTGTGATTAGCACGATGATCCCCCAGGCGTTATAGCTGGTTTTGCGGAACCGGATTTTCGCTACCTATCGTAGCTCCCCAAGTGCATCACGTTGCTGGGTGGGAACCGGTCCCATACACTGGCCGAAATTTCATGAGAAAATTTCTTCCCCCATGAGGACTAGAATCAGCGCGCATTCCGTAACGCGAGTCCTAGGCAGGATGCCTTAGACCGTAAAGAGTAGATTAATCATGCTCAGGATAGGGACCAATGGTAAGCTTATGTAAGGGCGACAATGAACCTTCGTGTTCTCTAAAAGCCATAAGTAAGTAGGTCTAAGTAATAATTTATTTTAGTAGGTTATTTATTCTTCACCTGACATAATTAGGAACATTAAATCCAGACGTTTGAGATGGGCAGGGCATGTAGCACGTGTGGGCGAATCCAGAAATGCATATAGAGTGTTAGTTGGGAGGCCGGAGGGAATAAGAGCTTTGGGGAGGCTGAGACGTAGATGGGAAGATAATATTAAAATAGATTTTAGGGAGGTGGGATATGAAGGTAGAGACTGGATTAATCTTGCTCAGGATAGGGATCAATGGCGAGCTTATGTGAGGGCGGCAATGAACCTCCGGGTTCCTTAAAAGCCAGTAAGTAAGTAAGGAAGGTTATTTTAAGACGCTTTATCAACATATTTGGTTATTTAGCGTCTGAATGAGATGAAGGTGATAATGCCGGTGAAATGAGTCCGGGGTCCAGCACCGAAAGTTACCCAGCATTTGCTCATATTGGGTTGAGGGAAAACCCCAGAAAAAACCTCAACCAGGTAACTTGCCCCGGAAATCGAACGCGTGTCACCTGGCTTCACGGCTAGACCCGCTAACCGTTACTCTACAGGTTGGACGAGTAATAATTGGTCTAAAGATCTAGCTGATGAGAAAACGTGGACGAATACGTTGAGTCGCATCATACGCATTTTCCTGGAGTCTTAAATAAGGTTAGACCTACTCAAATGCAGTTTTAAGCGACATTTTGGAACGTTAATTGCGCCTGATAGTTTGCAGCTACTCTTTTGTATTAAATTTTTTCTTTCCAGTTTCTGTCCATTCACAATTTTTCAAGATAGGTTTCAACATAATGTCTATGATAGATTTCTCTATTAATCATGAAGTCTAATGTTTTGTAACAGCAAGGCTGTGTGTGATAGACTTCCATCATTTGATATAGGCATTAAAGAGCACGAGGAATCTTGGTAAGCAGTTTAGATAGTTCTTCGCAAGCCATTTTGCGCTTTATTCGCTGACGCGTGTGTGAAAGAAGTCGATAAACAAGGACAGCGTTAAATTACGAGTAACTAAGTCGAGCACACTATCGCAGCGAATTCAATTATTCCAAAGTATGAACTCAGGTGGCTGTGACATGTCACAAAGAAACAGCAACAATGGCAAAACGTGCCTACACTTTAAATTGTAATCCTAGTTCCCTGCAGTTTGTAGCGAAACACATTTTCTGGAAATTGTTACCAATCTACCTACACGTTCGCAAAATATGTTATGTTTAATCTAATTGCATAAGAATAGACCTAAAATTAAGCAAATTCTCATTATAAATATCTTCAATATAATATGTGTAAATCTAACGTTCCTTCATTTGAATTCAGTTGCTTAATATGGTCGCTACATGACAGAAAAAAAGGAAAAATAAATGTATCAATTTGACATTCCCAATATACAATAGTTATGTTTCTTTCGCAGTTAAATTGACAATAAGAGAACGCTAATTAATATGATTTATTCATTTTTAGTTAAGGTCATAGGGCATTCTCTTACACTCTACCGGGTCACAAAGTATAGCCTACAAGCAGTAAAATTTAAAAACAATTGAAACAACTAAATACTAACATATTACAGAAAATAATAACATAACAAGAGTTGACACAGTAAAAAATGAAAATGATACCATAAGGTAATAGGAAAAAAAGTAAAATACAGATCTAAAGACTTGAATATACTTACTTACTGGCTTTTAAGGAACCGGAGGTTCATTGCCGCCCTCACATAAGCCCGCCATTGGTCCCTATCCTGAGCAAGATTAATCCAGTCTCTACCATCATATCCCACCTCCCTCAAATCCATTTTAATATTATCTTCCCACCTACGTCTCGGCCTCCCCAAAGGTCTTTTTCCCTCCGGCCTCCCAACTAACACTCTATATGCATTTCTGGATTCGCCCATACGTGCTACATGTCCTGCCCATCTCAAACGTCTGGATTTTATGTTCCTAATTATGTCAGGTGAAGTATACAATGCGTGCAGCTCTGCGTTGTGTAACTTTCTTCATTCTCCTGTAACTTCATCCCTCTTAGCCCCAAATATTTTCCTAAGAACCTTATTCTCAAACATCCTTAATCTCTGTTCTTCTCTCAAAGTGAGAGTCCAAGTTTCACAACCATACAGAACAATCGGTAATATAACTGTTTTATAAATTCTAACTTTCAGATTTTTTGACAGAAGACTAGATGACAAAAGATTCTCAACCGAATAATAACACGCATTTCCCATATTTATTTTGTGTTTAATTTCCTCCCGAGTGTCATTTATATTTGTTACTGTTGCTCAAGATGTTTGAATTTTTCCACCTCTTCGAAGGATGTCTCCAATTTTTATAGTTCCATAAGCAACTCAATTAGTACAAATAGTTAACAGGGAAAGCGTAAGGAAGAATACAACAAATATAATGTAATATGATAATAACAGAAATTAAACTTAAATAAATGCCACAATAAAAAAGGCTGTGATAATAAATTCATTTAGTGGTCAAGAAAGTTCAATGTTGGTGAACAGGAAAGGAAGAAAAATATATTATTTACAAAACTGTCGCAGAGAAAAGGGCTTATAATTGATCATATACTTGTTAGTGGTACTGTATTAAGAAATCAATATATCGGAAACAAACACAAACATCCAAAATCAGTTTACTAAAATAAATTAAGAATATTCCCGCCAATATAAAATTAAAAATAATAAATAGAAAAAAAATTACAATACCTTCAGCGTGTGAGAAAAAAAAATATTCTTACGAGCAACCGGAACGGAAACAGACTAATAAAGAAGTTAGTACAATTGTTTCAATACGTACAGTATTTACCTATGTATGTATATTTAGTCTGCAGTCCGAAGACTGGTTGGAACCTCGTAAGTGGAACCAGTAAGGCATCACCCATCAGGCAATTAAGCCAGAAGATAGTAGACAGTATGACCAGCTCTTTCCCCCCGTCCATTGCATACATTGCCGACTAATAACATCGCTCACACTAATCGGAATAGAGACGTATACAAACAATTTTATCTTTCTTCCTCTGACCCATAGCCCCTATCGTTAAGTGATATATACTGCCTGGTAATAGATGTTTCAGCCAGAAACTCAGTCAGAGGTGAGTTTTAATGTAATATAATATAATATAATATAATGTAATGTAATGTAATGTAATGTAATGTAATGTAATGTAATGTAATGTAATGTAATGTAATATAATATAATATAATATAATATAATATAATATAATATAATATAATATAATATAATATAATATAACTTGAGATGTAATAAGCAGTAACATGAGCTGCTGCCAGGAAATAAAAAGGAGATAGGAATGGCCAAGGAAGCTTTTAATAGAAAAAGGTGCATCTTCTGCTGATCTCTGGGAGAAAAAAAATCCACTAGTGTAGCTCGGTCGGTTAAGGCGCTTGCCTACAGATCCGAAGTTGGGCTTGGGCGCGGGGTTCGATTCCCGCTTGGGCTGATCAACTGGTTGGGATTTTTCCGAGGTTTTCCCCAACCGTAAGGCAAATGTCAGGCAATCTATGGCGAATCCTCGGCCTCATCTCGCCAAATATCATCTCGCTATCACCAAACCCATCGACGCTAAATAACCTCGTAGTTGATACAGCGTCGTTAAATAACCCAGTAAAAAATTGAAAAAAGAACTAAGGAGGACACCAGTGAAGTGCTTTGTATGGAATGTGGCATTCTATGAGGGCAGAAACATGGACAATATGACGAAGTGAAGAGAACGAATACAAGCATTTTAAATGTGGATATGGAGAAGAATGGAACGTGCGAAAGTAGACAGACAATAAGAAATGAAGGTGTGTTGGAAAAAGTGGATAAAGAAAGAATGATGCTGAAACTGACCAGGAAGAGGAAAAGGAATTGGTTGGGTCACTGTCTAAGAAAAAACTGCCTACTGAAGGATGCACTTGAAGGAATGGTGAACAGGAGAAACGTTCGGGGCAGAATAAGATATCAGATGATAGGCGACAATTAGATATATCGGTCATATGAGGAAACTAAGAGGAAGGTAGAAATAGGAAAGATTGGAGAAAGCTAGGTTTGCAGTGAAATACCTGCCCTTGGGCAGAACATGAAATGAATATAATATAATATAATATAATATAATATAATATAATATAATATAATATAATATAATATAATATAATATTCGCCCTGAGTAGCGCAGTTGGTATAGTGCTGGCCTTCTGTGCCCGAGGTTGCAGGTTCGATCCCGGCCCAGGTTGATGGCATTTAAGTGTGCTTAAATGTGGCAGGTTCATGTCATTAGTTTTAGTGGCATGTAAAAGAAATCCTTCGGGACAAAATTCCGGCCCTTCGGCGACGATGATTTAACTTCGGCAGTTGCGAGCGTCGCTAAATAAACCATAATATAATATAATATAATATAATATAATATAATATAATATAATATAATATAATATAATATAATATAATATAATATAATATAATATAATATAATATAATATAATATAATATAATATAATGTTGTTCCGAGGCGAAGTTGTTAACTTCTGATATCGGCAAGTATTTATCACCACTTAACGGTGACTCTCGCTCTACGGCTTTCCTCCGCCAAAGAATTAGTATTGCCATTCAACGAGGGAACGCTATAAGTGTTATGGGGGCTTTTCCAGAATCTAAATCGTTGGCAGAAATATTTTAATTCGTGTAGAGCTGTAGACAGTTTTTCGCATCCTTTAGTTTTGTTGCTAATTTCCAATTTGTCTCTTTTACTCAATTGTTTAATTTAATTTCAAAATTGAATTAAAGTTTATTTTGTATAAGACAGTTTGACATGTTTTTTAGATAATATTGTTCTAAATTAAAACATAAAGTGAAATTGTTAAGTAGGATAAAATCACTCTGTGAATTATTATTTTTACAATATTTTGTAAGTGGTATTTACATTATCTCTAATTTGTCATGAGAATATCCATTTGATCATAATAGTCTTAGCTATAGTATAATTATGTTCGTGTATCTATGGTCTCTTATTGTTATGTATAAATAAGCTTTATAATATAATATAACAATATCATACTGTATCTTGTATCATACAGTAAGATCATAAGTAACATATCATGTCTGTACCATAACGTATACATATTACAATGCAATGCTTAGTGCAGTAGGCTATATAACTGGAATGATGTCATTCGTCAATTATGGTATTTTATAGCCAATCATTAAATATCTTGTGGGGTTTATGACAAATCAACAAATTTTATTCGACAAATAGAAATATCAATGTCATTATAAGGTGCGTAGTAAAGCTGTTAGCTGTGAATTGATTTTATACATTATGTAATTTTATTACCATTAATTTAAGAATTCGGACTAATTTCTTTTGCTTTAAATTACGAGAAGAAACTTAAGTTGTTAACTAAGTGAAAGTAGGTCAGCGGTAACAATTCCACAATCGATTATCTTACTTGGAAGAATTTATAATATAATACGTGACTCGTGTTCTCTCAGCCTGATATATGAATATCATAATGTAACTCTCATGTCACGTTTTTAAGTTTTCTTGAAAAGCAATGCGACTACAAAATAAACGTTATATTAAAATAAATTAAATATTGTGCTCTTTCGGAAATTTTACTACTTGTACAAGTTGAAATTCAATTTATCTAATATTAAGGAAAGATTTACAAATAATATCCATATCCCTTAGGATATGGAATAATAGTGTCTAATTTAAACAGAAAATTGTTAACACCATAAATTGTTCAATCAAACAAGAGAATGAATGGAATTAATACATTGGGATTTAACTTTTTATATTAGAATATATTTTAATTAATTAATATGTAAAGCGCAAAAATACAGAGCGAGCGATCCTCTACAGCAGTGATGTCAAAGCAAGTGCATTTTTCTGACCTTGACGTCGTGCGTGGGCAGCAAGCGCTAAGTATGGAAGGGTTGTGTATATGAATAAGCAGCCTGTTGGATTAAGAAAACATTGGTGCACAAACTTCAAACGGAACGTGAAATTTTATGTCGTTATTTTTACATGGCTTCTTTCTGTTTGATATTATCTATATTGTCTGTAAAACAAAAGTACTAAACACTGATTTCTTAATATTACACTTGTGTTTTAAATCTTAATAACGTAATAGACAGTTAAGAAGGAATATTCACTTAAATTCAATAGTAGTATAATATTATACTGTATTAAGTGGATTGAACACATCATTCTTAAAGAAAGTGATATTCCAAAGAAAGAGATTGAGTATGACATGATAAGTTGGAATTTATATTGATGGTATCTTTAGCCTTAAAAAAGTAATCAATAAACTAATCAAAACAATATTACAGTACAAAGCAAAGTTACCTAGGTACTGTATCTGTTTTAAGTGTAACTAATATTACAACAAAACTCTTATCGCATTATGCTTTTAAGGTGATATTTGTGAGCTAACAGAATATTAAATTATTTTTTCGAAATCAGCTGAAGCTATAGAGCTAACATTTTTACAACACACGGGCACGTATCTTTTGCTTATGATGTAACAGTAGTTGCTTTGTTAATTCATTTCCTTACAAACAATTTCCATGCGAATATTTTCAAAATGTTCAATACACTATCTTAAGTAATACGTATATACGGTATACTAGATTTACGAAAACATTCTGTAAGGCTACTAAGTAAATAGGCCTATACCTGAAAATTTCACTTTTCTATACGAAAAGTTGAGAAAATATTTCTTTTGAATAAAAAACCAAACTTGTGAAAAATGAGCATTAAAATTAAAACTTACATTCTTATGATGCACTTAGGCCTATACTTCTCAGGCAAATCTAAAAATTAACATGGATACAGTTTTAATAAGTTCTCTTTCCTTTATCTATTGAATCAGTGCTAGCCATCCCTGAATATAGCTCGACCAAGCGGCATATACCACCTCTTTCATCTGTCTCTTTCCTTTCCGCTGTAAAGCACTCAGGCTCTCCTGGACTCTAAAGCGCGCGCTTGCTCCTGTGGGCATCAATTGACATGCCTGCTCTACAGTGTACACTGTCATAATGCAAACTAAATATCTTTATGTCTCTCATATGTCGCCCACATTGCACACGTTAAGTTTTCTTGCTATAAGCTGTTATGGATTTGGATCAGAATATATGAAACAAGATTAAATAATTTTAATCCCTCTTCTGCTAGTGATGTCCGACGGTGATTAATATTCATTACTCCCTATTTAATTCACCTGAAACATTACACAATGCATTTTTATATAGGTAATCCTAAAAGACAATTCCTTAAACCAGAAATTTGACAGATTCTCGTTGCAGTTCCATTACAATAAAATGAAACCGGTAATGTCTGCATTTTCTTTGACCAGAAATTTATTACTACTAGTAGACTATACGTGTCCAGCGCCGTGGCGTCGTGGTCTAAAGTATCCTGCATAAGACTCGCGTTACGGAATGCGTGCTGGTTCGAGTCCTCATGGGGGAAGAACTTTTCTCACGAAATTTCGGCCAATGTATGAGACCGGTGAACACCCTGCATCATGATGCACTTGGGGAGCTACGATAGGTTGCGAATGCCAGCTATAACGGCTGGGGGAATCATCGTGCTAATAACACAATACCTCCATTCTGGTTGGATGATCGTCCACCTCTGCTTTGGCATGTGTACGTGAGGCCAGCAGCCAGCTGGCCGGTTTAGGCTCCACAGATTATTTCTAGTATACGTGTCATGAAACAACATGAGATATTAGGGACAGATATTGAACGTAACTGAACGTGAGAAATGATCTGTAATATTTTTTGTCAGGTTCAGGGTTTTTATATATGCTATAAATCTACGAAACTGACCTCTCAGCTTTAGTTCCCTGTTTGGTAAAGCGAAAATTGGAAGGAACTTCATTATCTACATCTAACGGCTGGAAATTTTTATTAATTTCATGTCCACATTTGTGATCATTATGAGACAATATTAGACATTAACAAGTAATTGCTCAGCATGACGTAAGACCAGATCCTCAGACAATATAGCATAAATATAAGACAATGAAGTGACATAAACCTTCAATAACAGGGGAAATAAATCTCGAATTCTGTGCCGGTAATCGAACCCATGTACTCTAACGCTTGAAATAAAAGTGTCACCACTTGTGACTATGTTAGAGACAGTCCCCATGATATTCTGATGCACCGAGTCATATAAATGCGAAATATTTTTTATTTGGAAGGCTCATTATTTTATCAATTTCAGCTTTCCGGATGTGAGCAAATGTCAAACACAAAATGCTGTATTTGCACCTTCAGGATATAAATTATATACTAGTTGAAATTTATCACACATCTGGCCGAAGTGCTCTCTGTAAATCATTGATGAATCTAGCAACGGAAGCAGATTTTTTACTAGGTACAGCTATTCACGTTTTCAACTGTTTTCATGCGTTTACCAAACTTCGAATTAAGTTGAGTTGTCTTAATATCAGTAACATTAGCAGGGCATAAGGGGTAAATATTTTATCAACAGTAATCTCACTAGAGTTTTGATTTATCTAGAGAAAATAAAAACTCGAGTGGGATTTAATTGGCTATTACACGATTACAAGGAAATATATAAAGATTAGCAAAAATAAAGTACTCTAATACAATAAAATATTAATTGCCTTACTGAACTATTGTATTTCACTAATATTAGCTTCACCAAAACGTTTGAAAGGAGACGCCATTTTCAGTTGACTGTCTACGCCGTAAACAAATGACGATTGCAAAGCATGTTTTATAGTACCGCAGAGAATTTGCAGTTAGAAATGTTGACAAATAAAGAAACAAATGGTAGGAAGGTGATAAAAACAGGAGAAAATATATAAAGATTAGAAGAAATAAAGTACTCTAATACAATAAAATAGGTATTAATTGACTTACAAAAATTCTATTTCACTAATGTTATCTTACCAAAATATTTGAACGGAGCCGCCATTTTCAGTCGACTATCTATGGGGGAAACAAGTTACGATTGCAAAGCATTTTTTATAGTACCGCAAAGAATTTGCAGTTTGAAATCTTGGGAAACAAATAAACAAATACTAGGGTAGTGATAAAAACAAATAAATGCTAGGAAAGCGATAAAATTAAACAAATGCTAGGGAAGCGATAAAATTGTGCGATAAGTAGCCATGATTGGTTGAAAGACGTCCTTTCGTACCGTTTTATTGGTAAAAAGTAGTATGACGTAGTAAAAGTGTAATAGTCAAACAAAATCTTGTAACCTTACTATAAAATATTATCAATATAAGTGTTAAAATATCTATAAGGCTTATTCAATAAACTCTACGAATAAGCAAAACTAATAATCTTGAGGAATTTACGACAGTTCCCGGCCTACAAATAAGAACATAATATTATAATCAATGTTAGACATTCAGATTTATAAGAAATAAGTGCAAGCGAACACTTTTAGCTAAGGTCTGTGCCTTTCCACATAGTTAACGACTTTTAAAAGTATTAGCAATCTTCGGAACAACGCCAGATCACTTATTTTCGATTTTTATTTTTCCAGAATCACATACCTCTGTAGTCTCAGAGTCTTGTGGAGAATCTACTCGTACGAAGCAGAAACTTAAATGAGGAATGAACTCTCGTAATTTTTTAAGTGTTTGGGGTTTTATTTATACGAGTATAGGCCTATGCTCTAAATCTACGAAACGTGCCATATAGCTTTAGTTTTCTGTTGCAGATGAAGAAAAAATTGGATTTAATGTAAATTATTTTAACCACAATAAAGACGAATGTTCTTCTTGAGTGTAGGTATATTAAATTTGTCGCCTCTTTTGTTTTGTTATGAACATGACAAATTTGTCATACATTTACAAAAAATATCCAGAAGTCCCATTGTATGTCGTCATATCGGAAGTAATAGCACAGTCTAGTATATACAATCACGAAGCTTGAGTTGTGAGGGTGCTAGGAACAATAGACTGTATAGGTATTACCGTATTTTGCATTGCCTGTAATGAGGCAATAGTAGCGACCATAGTGGTTAGCAACTCTCTATAGTGAGCTTCGTGACTGTATATGCTAGACTGTGGTAATCGTACAGTAAAGGCAATGTAAACCATTCCGAATTTCTCTCATCCTAGATTCAACTGATAAGTGATATTAGAGGAGAAAAATTCTCTCCGGCGCCGGGGATCGAACTCGGATCCTTGGTTCTACGTATCAAGCGCTATAACCATTGAGCTACGCCGAAGTTCAATCAAGTATAATGGCAGTTGACTTAATATAAATGTCAACATACATGTCGAACTTGGAGTCAGGCCACAAAGGGAAAAACACTGGAGGAGAGGGATTCGATCCGGTGCTGGGGATTGAACTTCGGTGTAGCTCAATGGTTAGAGCGCTTGGTACGTAGACCTAAGGACCCGGGTTCGATTCCCGGCGCCAGAGCGAATTTTCTCCTCTAATATCAATTGTTACAATAAGAGATATATTTTGTTGAACCAAAAATTAATCTTTACCTAAGGTCAGCTCCTTACTTTCTCCTAATCATCTTCTTATAATGTTAAACTATTCATTCCTGCTTAACTTCATCTATCCAAGATTTCTCTGGTGTATTTTTTTTTTTTTTGCTTCTCCTCTGATTTCCATTCTCATACCTTCTATGGCTCTCTCTCTCTCTCTTCTTGAATTTCCACTTAACCATACTTAATATTGTATGCCCTGCTACATAGTTAGAGGTATTAAATATTTAAAATATATATTCACCTCCATCTCTCCTCTAATTTCCTCTTTCTTAATCTTGTTACTCCACAATTTCTTTCTTAGTAACTTTATACCTATCCCTGGGATTGTTTACTTTATTGTTATACAAATATAAAGAGAAAGGATTGAGTTCGTCGCAAATATATACATTTATGTACTCGTCTCTCAAGATTTTCACGAGCATTTAATTTATTATTGCGATGTACCCAAGTACATATGATGTTTCCATGCAGGAATTCAGCGTTATCATATAGTGAAGGATCGGTGGAGCGGAGAAAAATTCTCTCCAGCACCGGGATTCGAACCCGAGTTTACAGCTCTACGTGCTGACGCTCTATCCACTAAGCCCCACCGGATTCCAATTCCGATTACGGAAACAAAACGCATCTTTGCCAACGATGATGCAGACGTTGAATACTATCGGTTGTGTGTGTGATTCTTCTGTGTGTACCACCTCTTCCCCCTGTTTGCAAACCGCCTCCCACATAGCGGCTTCTTCAATTGCGGAATATCTTGAACCACAGCCTCTAGCATACTAACTTTTGCGTGTGCTGTCAACTAGCCACCAACTCACAGAGACGCAATCTGGCTGTGGCATCCAATATAGCGTACAACAGGTTTGCAAACGTATAACCTGAACTAACCACATTTTCGGTTATTCGAAAGATATACGTAACATAGTTGCCATGACTTATGAAATGACCCACGTACAGTATATAGGGTTTTTAAAAAGTAAGAGGTAAATTTAATTGCTCATATTTTCTACACAGTGCTAAAACTTCTGGCACTGGCTTCTTACACAAGAGATGGGACCGAGTGAGTTCTATCAGATGGTAGCGCTTGAAACTCGCATTCGGGAGATTTCCGGTTCAAACCTCGTGGTCGACAAATCTGACTGGAATTTTTCATCGTTTCTCTGATTCGCAAAGGCAAATTCCGGATTGGGAATTTACATAATATGATTCATTGCCGCCTTAATCACCAATCATGAACATTAAAATATATTCCAAGATATTGTAATTGGTTTCACATGTGAGGGAATCAGAAGAAAAGGGTATAAATGCATTTAAGTTATTTGTGAGAAAATGTGGTTGAAAGTACTTAAGATTTCGTAAATTCCGTGAAATTTTTTATTTAAATTTTAGTGTGTGGTGTGATTAAAATGTGTATCGCTTTGCCACTAAAATTTTAAATGTTTTAGATTGCCCTGGATGCACTTAACTCATGTTCTTAGAAATGTCACTTGTACCCTTTTGCTTCTGATCCCCTCATATGTTGTCCAATCATCATTTCAATTCTCCTTGATTAAAAATGCAAATTCTAAGTTACAGCCATGCGGACATTCGTGTATCACTTGACCTTGACTTTAATCAATTACAGTTGACAAGAGAGTTCAAGGGCTTGAAGACATACACATATCATGGATGAAATTAATCATTTATTTTCTAACCTTGAAGGTTTCAAAACTCAGATCAGAGCGTGTCCTGTGTATCCTTTAATGAACAGTTTTTGACTTACGTAATCTCAGTATGGGTGCCACAATTATGTGGAATCACGGAAGAGGTTAATATGCATATCTGATTAATAAAAAATCTAATAACAATGAGACTGTCATATTTTGCTTATGACGTTTTTACAATTATTTGTTTTTAATTTCGTATAATTTAAATTATCTATAGTATATATAATTTACCTGGCAATGGAAATTACAGAAAAACGGCTGAACGGATTTTAATAAATGACCCCTCATTTTGAAGCTTAGAACCCAACGTTTTTCAGAACAATAGTAGTTTTTAGTGAAATGTCAATTTTCCTACATCATTTTTCTATTTTCGAAAACCCATCTTTCGTAAGTTTTGAGAACTAATTAATTGCATTTCAGAATAAAACAAAACACACACTACATAAACAATGGCTATTACACGAAGGCCATAACCTGCAGGATTGCTGACATATTTAGAATTCAGATGGCTCAGAGTCTTTCACATCAGAATGCCAATATGTCGATGTTCATTTGTGTAATTTTTTGATAACGTATTAAAATAATTTACATGTCTGATTCTCTGGTCTATAGTTTTCCGAGTACAGCCGTGTATTGGATATTAAGAACTACAAAACTTAAGAATGTTTGATGACGTTACCATTAAAAATGAAATATTATTATAGGTAATGCAACACACAATGCTATATTGATGATATGAAAGTGAAAGTTTTTGGGGTTTTATATAAGTAGACGCAGTGAAAGAATAATATATTAGATCTTCATTTCTATAATTTACTGAGTAACGGATATATATATATATATATATATATATATATATATATATATATGCTACTGAAAACTATAAAATTTAGTAAAGTAACAATATTATTATTAAAAACTAGCCGTACCCGTGCGCTCCTCTGCACCTGTTAGAAATAAATATAAAGTAATTACATAATTAAAATAGGACGTTTGATCCAAGGAACATTCGTATTTGATAGTAGGATAAATCGTTTAATATGTTACTTAATTTAAATTGTATTTAAATTAAAATGCGATCATTTTGGTCCAGAAAGCACTCATTTGGTGCAATGACAATTCCTTTAACATGTTTCTTAATTGTTATTACATGCAACCATAGATTAATGAACATTGACATAATTTAGATTTAATGTGTATACTTTATTTTACTTGCTATAATTATGTTTCCATTGAATTATGGTAATAACTTAATTTTAACCCTTGTTGTTTTCTACGTATTCAGTAAATGGCGCTTGGCCCACTATGGTTCTGAACCCTTCAAATAACTTAAATTACATTACATTATATTATATTATATTATATTATATTATATTACATTATATTATATTATATTACATTATTATATCAGAAGTTACTGTAATAACATTATAGTATTATGTCCATCTAGGGAAACTACACTTTCCAATGGTGAAATAATAATTAATTATACAAATCGGTTAATTTAGCTTCCGATATTACTTCATACAAACACAGAAACATTCTCTGTACGCTATCTTTCATAGCTTTCGATTGTTGTTGTCCAAGGCCCCTTACAGACCAAGTCATTTGTTTTTTATTTTGTTACACGACCTTAGATGGCAGTTATTTTAAATTTAAAACTCATTTACCTCATTAAATATCAGTCCTATCAAAATTTTTCAAAGAATAAAACTTATCGCAAATTATAAAAAAAAACGTTTGGTATGTAACATTTTTCACAAAAACCAATAATACGCGAGATATTTCGATTTATTTAATTCAGGTGCCCTTATAACCCCCCTTTTAAATAATGTATTTTGAATGCCATATAGCCTAAAATCTAAGTTACAACGAACTTAATTTATATTCCAATTTTCATCGAAATCCGTTCAGCCATTATCGCGTGAAAAGGTAACAAACATACAGACAGACAGACAGACAGACAAAATTTTCAAAAAAGCGATTTTCGGTTTCAGGGTGGTTAATTATATATGTTAGGACCAATTATTTTTGGAAAATCGAAAATTACCAGAAAAATTTCGGCTGCAGATTTATTATTAGTATAGATGAAATACTTTTAAAGTTATTAATCAAGTGGTGTGGGTCTTTTTCATGTATTTAATGGCGGTTTGATATAGATATTTATATGTTTGTTTCTCTAATTTTCCTTGGTAGTAATTGAGTCATGCTTCCTATTTTAGCTGCGTCTTTAAACTACATCAAAATTAATTTCATATTTCTTTAGTTTAATCGATTAGATTTGTGATCGCTGCCAAGCATATTTTATTGTAAGAAAATAGCATGCCATTTCACTTCTTGCTACCATGATGAGTAAGTTTATTTCCCGCAACCAGCAACGAATGAAACATTGAATCTGCTAACGATTTACGATGAACAATTTTATTTAGGGCGCATATAAGATTCTACAACACTGCCATATCATTCGCCTCATTTTCCGCATCTCAGCAATAGATTCCTCATGCCAGCTATATTACTGAAAATATACGGGATAACATTCATTGTTACACAAATTAATCCAGCAGTATTTGGTAGATCAGTATTGTCTGAAGGAAGCGCAAAAATTACAATTCCTATGAAAAGACCAAAAAGTATTACTTACTGATAAAATAAGAGGCCTACAAGATTTTGTAGTCGTTTGATCACCTCAGCAAGATCTCTTAGTTGGAAAAAGTGATTCTGCCCTCTACATTTCAGGGTAGTTCACGAAACATGCAGCAGCTATACCAAGATGCTAAGTCTTTTGTTCAAAGCATGACAAACCTGACATTTTCTTAACTTTCATCTACAATCCGCAATGAAATAGCTTCTGCATTACTCCCACATGAAAACTCGCTAATCGTCCTGACATTGTTACTTGCGATTTCGCATTGAAACTCAAGAACTGAAGACGAATAGGTTCAAGGAAAAGTATTTGGTATAAAAAAAACATTCAGAGGGAGTATGTTTCACTATTATCGTAGCAAATAACTTTCAAAATGTCTGGTATTCTTCATTGAAAACAAATCTGAACAATTTTTATTTGAACTTCCTATGGACTCAGTTTGGAGCATTTGCTGCACAAGCCATTAGTTGTAATTAAAATTCAAATGAACTGATTCAAAACGTAAAATGTTTCATTTATAGAAGATAACTTTGTGTGGTCTTTTCATGAAGAAATCAAGGTTTTGTTACATCAGATCAACATTTTAGCCAAAAAGTTCGGATCATAGGACAGGAGAAGACAAAGTTTCAATGCGATCAGTAGCATTTTTTAACTCAATGTTAACACTCTAGTAACTATCAGTGCTTTCTGGTTGTGCTGATATTATATCTCAACATTGTGACGTTGAAACTTGTGTTCAGATGTCTGTCCAGCGACAGTCCTGATATATTGTATATTTTTATATTTTTGAAGATTGGTCAATTAATAGCCCGGAACACCCGCAGTCAAATTCACATTCAGACAAATTTCCAGACTCTAGACATTCAGGAAATTTCAAGAAAAATGTCCCGAAATCGAACCCGGGACCTCCAGATCTGAAAACCTGCATGCAATAACAATTATGTATGCAGATGACACTACGTTCCTATGTTCTTCCTCTGCTCTAAATCAATTGCATGCTCTCAACAATGACACTCTATCACAGATGGCTTTATGGTTTGAATCTAATGATTTCTTGCTTAATCAAGATAAAACTGTCAACATAACTCTCAGCCTAAATTATCTAATAAATAAGGACAACAGACTCAACTACACAAAATTTCTAGGACTTTTTATAGACGCCAGTTTAACATGGGGTAAGCACACCGAATACATATGCACAAAGCTATCAGGAGTTTTATATTTGTTAAAGAAATTAACGACTTGCGTTTCTCAAAATTATTTAAGATGTGCTTACTTTTCTTTCTTTCAGTCGATAATCCGATATGCCCTAATTTTCTGGGGAAATGGAACCAAAATTGGAAGCGTCTTGATTTTACAAAAGAACACCATTAGAATTTTATGTAAATCAAACTATCTGGAACACTGTCGGCCACTTTTCAGACAGTCAAGGATTTTAACAATCATAAATTTGTATATATATGATCTAGTACTTTACACCCGACAAAATAACAACAATTACTCATTAGTGGCCAATATAATGATCATCAAATTAGAAATAGTGAACAAATTAATATTCCATATTGTAGATTACACAAGAGCAACACAAACTTTTTAATTATGGGGATGAAATTATATAATAAGCTCCCAAGTCAATATTATAAATTACCAATCAATAGCTTCAAAACTAGATTTTACAATTGGTTATTAAATAATCCTTTTTATTCTGTTGCTGAGTTTTTCAACACAAATTTGTATGAAATTGTATTTTAATAAATAAGTTTAATTGCAATTTAGTTAGATTTCTTCAATTTAAAATTTTTAAACTATTTCATGTTTTCATTATATTATTTAAATTTTACTGTTTCTTTTATTAGTGTTTTTTAAAAATGTATTTACATGTTTTTCAATATATTCTGACGAAGCCCAAAACTGTATGCCTAATGGCCAAATAAATTGAATTGAATTGATCACCAGATCACGAAAGTAGTCATGACCAATAATGAAAGTAATTTTATATTAAGGAATAACGACGAGATGATACTGCACATCAATGAAATGTGCATCACAATCGCATACTGTACTGTCCTCTTACATATAATTTGCCATGTCTTACGAAATGGCCCTCGTATATCCACGAAATATTTCACATTCTAACTTGTTTATTTCTTACCAAATGGGAGGATTAAACCACCAAAAACCACCCCTTGTGCAAGGTCTTTCTGCAAACGAAAACAACTGCATGAATATAACTGCCTTTGTACCATTATGAACAGTAAAAGCACACAAAATACTGAAAAATCACAATTTAAGTATTTTCAGGCTTTCCAGAGTTCACGTATTTCACACGGCTTTCCTTGACCTTCACTTCCGATTTACTAGACTAAATACAAACATTCTCTCTTCGACCATCTTTATAAAGGATTATTATTGGCAGATGTATACCACTATTGTAGTAGACTGATTTAATTAAGTCACGTTTAAGCCTGAGCAGCTTTGGTCTTCCCATCTACCTACGTAGCTGGGATTCGATCTCGTGATGGAATTTGTGGTCAACAAAGCAGACGTTGTGATATTTTCTCGGGATACTCCCGTTTAATTTCAGCCACACTTTCCTTATCGTCCTCACTTCATCTATCATCTGCGATAGTTAAAGCTGGCTGGAATGAATTATTGGAGGTAGTATGTGTCTCCGATTTTGATTAGGATTTAAGAACTTGGTGTTCCGGACTCTGGAGTTTATTAGGTACTGATTTTTGGATGGGGTCTGGCTCTGTCAGGGATGATCCGCGTGTTAGAAACGGATTCACGAATGAAACCTGGACCACACTTCGGACTGGAACTTCACCTCAAGAAATATGAAACAGAGATGATCAGCTATATGTAGGCCTATAGTTTTTTTAAGGGGTTAGGTACAGCTTATAGCAGTAAAATTTTGGAAATATTCAACATTTTTTCCTCCAGTACTGTATCTGGTACAATAATGAAGATTAGTATGTGTAAAATATTGTCCTTCTGCTATAAAATAAAAATATTCTTACGATTAAAAAAATTATTCATATTTTTTTCCAAAATTCGATGTGGTACCAGTTCACTGTGCAGTGATGAAGCTTTTCCTTAATAACTCAAAAACTATCCAACATTCTGTGATGAAATTTTTTGTGTGTATTTATGCATGTTATATCTACAATATGATGCAAAATCACTTCCCTACCTTTGATAGATTGTCTGATTAAAAATAAATTAATTTAAAAAATGGTCAAATATGAGTATTTTCATCTAATTCAAAATAAAAACAATATTACTTATTAAGTAATATGGTTGAAAGAGTATGATAGTGTAAACGTGAGTTTCAGCCTAGACCATATATGTAACAGATAAGTCATCGCTATGTTAAAATCGTTTGCACTTTGAAGAGAACAACCGCCAGGATCGCCACCCGTCCGCCGTAAACGAACACGAGATGGCAGTACAGTCGCTAATGCAATTCAAATGGAATTATGACGTGACTCCTTATGTAACAACTAGATGGCAGCGTAGTAAACCTGACAAAAGTTGTTAACTTCAAAAGCTATAAGGCCGACCTATCTATCTATAGGCTATATGATCTCGGGTTTCAGCAACAAAATAAAAGAGAGAGAACATGAAAAAGTTAACACTTATGAGGGAAACGCTTCATCGCTGCACAGTGAACTGCCACTGTTTTGAATTTTGAAAAAAATAAAAAAAAAAAATTAAAAAAAATACAATTTTTTTTGAAATCGTAAAAATATTTTTTTTTTTCATGTAGCAGAAGGAGAGTGTTTTACACATACCAATTTTCATTATTGTACAATATACAGTAATGGAGGAAAAAATGTTGAATATTTCCAAAAATTTTACTACTGTAAGCTGTACGTAACCCCTTAAATAATTCCCACTAGCGTCGCATATTATAGGCGCTATGTTCGGTTCAAGTTTGTCAAGTATGGCGAAGTTAGATGTTCGCTTTGCAGAAGGAGGCCTGTCGTGTTTGTTCCACCTTGTTATTCGCTGTCCTCCACTTCCACCCTTCGTGTTTTAACAGCTTAAAGATTTTAGTACAGATCTTGCGATTAGTTTTTTAAATGAAATAAGAGAAGATTGTAATGTCTTGGTTGTCTCTCTCATGTTCGAACATTGCACGACACTAATATTAACGACCAGTGTTGCGGCAAATGTTGTGTCGTTCAGAGACGCCTAGTTGGCGAGACCCTCCGATATACAGAACTGACTGTAAGAAGTGAACAACACTTGAAAATCGTCTGTGCTTATCTGTGTCGCATGTTAGAGCTGAGAATCACTCGCTAAGCTCTTGCATCTCCAAGAAACTTTTGTTTACAATACACACTTCATCAAATTCCTTGGGTTTGAACCCGGATATAGAGAAAATCGTGGTAATCACTCGGCGTTGTTGATAAAATTTTGAACTATTCCAAGATACTGCAGTATTCCTCCCGTCAGAAATCCTCACCTGCAAGGACTGATTCGAAGCGACATCTAGTCGCATCTGAGGTGATGATTTTATTTCCTTGTATGAGCCTCGCGGTAGTCGATCGCGATGCCCGTGTGCCGCAAACCCCAAACAAGCTGAACGGCATCGATCTGTGGCTCTCGGAATTCTAGTTAAATCCTCTAAAGCAACACCGCGACCCATCTGCATTTTGAGGTTACGTTTCATAACGATCAATAACTCGGTAGTTCAGTTACAAAAATGCAACGAGCCGTCTGAACTGAGAAGTATTATAGGTGACCAGTGATTACCCATGCGTCGGTGCCAATAGTAGAAATTTCTAACGGTTACTTTCCGGGAGAGACTTCTGTTCCTTAAGAATCTGATGAATTTGTGAACTTAAGTGGAGGAACTTGACATTTTGATTGTGGCGCCTATATTCGACTTAACATTAATGGAAAAAATTGAAGGATTTTATGTCGTGAAATCAAATGCTTGCGTGCGCCGTAGCATATAGTAAGAACTTTAAGGTGGAGGTACAGTAAGTGAGCTCGCTAGCTACAAGTAGAAGCATAGCGAGGGAGGGCAGCTTCTCAGTCCACTTTCTTCTTCCCCTGACGCGCAGGTAGGTTTCACAAGATAACGAATGGCCTATAGAACTATTTATTACACTAACGTCATTAGACTTCGGTTGCCATGGAAATTCTTACATCATATGAGATGAACCGTGCCTAACGAGAAAGACAGCCTTCGGCACGAATTTGAATCACGTGATTATCATGGTCCAGTCATGGCAATATTGACAATCGCCTAATATAAATACATGTCCTAATTTCTAAAAAAAACTAAGGAATTGACATATTAAACTCATATTAAACGTGCATTTATATATAAACTTGTTCAATGTTGGCCATGTTATGACTAAGAATGTGACGTCGCGCCGTAGCCTGTCTTTTTCGTTAGCCACGAGATAAGCTCAACAATGTGAACGAATCCTTTCCTATGGACAAGGGGAGTTCGTTATATACTGACATAACCTATTTGAAAAAGTTTATTGTACTCTTTGGGAAGATGCAGTAGAGTTTTTTTTTAACTAGTGTTATTCAGTTGTGCTTTGATATGAACGTGAACAAAAATTTAATAATATAATCTTGGCTTTACTCACATATAGGCTAGATGGATAAATAACAATAATAATATGTATTGAATATTCTCGTATGTTTCTGCAGCACAATAATATAGGCCACCAGTTAATTTTTAATCGTGTGTGGCTCAAAAACAGTTCTTTACTTGTCCTATTAGTAGACATTTTGTGTAAATAATAAATTGTTATCACTCGAGGATTGAATGTTATTCTTAACTTTTTTATTCCGTTCATTAGACACGATTAAGTCTTATAACAAATTGTATTTATTTATCCTAATTTCTGTAGGGAGGCACCGGCGTGGCTCAGTCGGTTAAGGCGCCTGCCTGCCGATCTGAACTTACGCTCGGGCGCGGTTTCGATCCTCCCTTGGGCTGATTACCTGGTTGGGTTTTTTCCGAGGTTTCCCCAACCGTAAGGTGAATGCCAGGTAATCTATGGTGAATCCTCGGCCTCATCTCACCAAATACCATCTCGCTATCACTAATCTCATCGACGCTAAATAACCTCGTAGTTGATACAACGTCGTTAAATAACCAACTAAAAAATCCGTGTAGGGTAAAGGTTGGTAATACTGTGATACGAGTAATATTGTGATAGTTTTTTTTGAGAATTTATTACAATTTTACTGAGCGAGAGAAGGACCGGTTTTGTGCAGCAACTTGTTCACGAATATTCCCTTAATACGTTGACGCAAAAAAAAAAACATCTTCCTATCGCTCAGTAAAATTGTAATAAATTCTCAAAAAGAACTATCACAATATTACTCTTGTCGCAGTATTACCAACTTTTACCCTATAGACTTTACACTCAATCATAGGGATTTCTCAAAATCGTCTGTCAATTTATTTAAATAATAGAAACCTTTTTGATTATATATTGAAACAATACATAAATTCCTAAAAATCAAAGCTGGCTACAGTAGATTATACTCAAACGATATTACATTTTAAGATCTGTACTAGAAATTAAAAGAAATAATAGATTAACAAATAAGAAATAGAAAATCAGTTGAAAATATTTTGAGAAAATAGAAAATTACAGGAATCTATGTTTAGGATATCCCGCGCTGTACATACGTGGTCTAAGGCGTTATGGTAATTATTGTAGAGCACAGGAAAGGAGATGTATATCTATAAAAATTACAGAGTGTAGCATTAGAAAAAGAAGGAACGTAATAGTATGATGAAATATTTATCAACGGATTATACATTCTTATGTATCGGTCTTTTCCCCTCTCAAATTATCTAAAAAAAAAGTCCTTTCAGCAGGGTGACATACAAAGTCCTCCATCAGTCGTGATCCTGATACTCTAGTAAGGAATCTAGATAACTCGCACTTTTGACGAATAATATCTTGCTAAATTCCACGTATATTAATAAGAAAATGGAAGCTTTTGTGGAACGGAAATTACACTGATGTCATTACACTTCGGTTGCCATAGAAATGATCACATCATCTGATAAACTCAACAATGTAAACTAGTCCATTCAGTCTGCGTATATACATAACCTACTTGGAAGAGTTTATTTTAATTGAAGGAAGGTTGCTATATACTAACAAAATAATGTTATTTAGTTGTGCTTTGACATGGACGCGAAAAAAGACGCGTGCGCAATACATGCTTAACTATAGAAAGTTAAAGCAAGCTTGGTATTTCTCACACACAAATGGATAAATTGTAACAATAACAGTACGATGCAATACAGTTGAATTCAAAAACTGGTTAACAAACTGCTGAAAACTGTGATACAAGTAGAGACCGAAATCTTAGACATTAAGCCTATTATTTGAAGTTATGTGAGTACAGAGTTATGCAATGAACCGAATTACTTACTTGACTAAGGGTAGTGGCTCGTGGTGATGTACGATGTAAGATCACCCCCGTATCAAGGACGGGGCTGTGTTGTGTATTACAAGAGAATAAACATAGCCTTTGCTGTAAACCTTCAACTTAAAATGTTACTGTTGCTAATCTTAATGAAAATAATGTTTAAGTCTATATTACAAAAATCTTTTGATGTAAAATTTTAACTTAAAATGTTACTGTATCAGAAGCACTATTCTTAACATACTTAAGCCTATATTACAATAATCTTTGACGTAAATTTTTAACTCAAAATGATACTGTTTCATAGGTTCCGCTCTTAATGCAGTGTTTAAGCCCATATTAAGTTACAAAAATCTTAGTTGTAAAATTTTATCTTAAAACGCCGTTACAGCTTTAACACAAGTACTGCCATGAAGGAAATGTTTAATCCTATATTACGATAACCTTTGCTGTAAAATTTAACTTCATAAACATTGCTAAACTGAAGTAAACTGTACTTGTTTAGGAGTAAGGAATGTGTTGTAAAGTGACCTTGTAGTGCGCGTTACTTGTGTTCGTTGTGAGCAGGATGTGACGTAATGTATATCCCGTGCACTCTTATACTCATTCCATGTTGTTAAACCAAGAAAACGGTCTTTAGATATAAGGATGTAATTTCTTTGAAGGGATCGAAAATATTCCGAAAAAAAAAAATTGCACTAACATCGAACCGTCCATTATAAACTACACTTCAATAGCCTACCCATCGTTCAAGCCCAGGTTTTCAATACGTAAAGCAGGCACTATAAGAATAGTCTTTCTCTTATTAGTACGAAGAATCTCAGATTCTTGAAAGTAGAAAGTCGGGCGGTCGATGACGTGTCTAAAGCGCCCACTCTTAGGAAGCACTGCCAAATCTTACTGTTCTTGTTTCGGACTGCAAGAAATTTTCAACTCATCAGCTTTGTATTTAATTATTACTTAATAACATATATTATAAAGGAAGTAAGATGAACATACAGACAGGATTATTATATTATTAACTATCATTCTTGAGGAATGTAAGAATCACTTGCTACGTGTGGTATACCGAAGAATTAAGCTGTATTTCGAACGCCTGACATCCAGAGGTTATACTATAACGAAAGTGATGTGCAGAAGAAGTTGCCGATATAGAAGGGGATAATGTAATAATATCTGAAGCTATTTCTCATCTGAAAATAATATAATGCTATCAGTATTTTTAACTTGCACATTTATTCGAACGGCTAACGCATCTTCACGCCGAAGACCGGGTTCAATCCTCGGAAAGACTAACTAGAATATGTAGCAGACATTGTTCTTAAGGGTATTTAATTCCATTTTTTTATACATCTTGATTACACAACTTTTAACACTATATCACTTCGGAAAACGTATTGTGTGTCCTTTCTCGTATTAAATTTTACATTACCTCGTTCACATGTTTCAGCCTGTTATCGACCATCTTCAGAACTGGTTGTTGCTGATCTTGGCGCCTTTTGTTTGTGTTTCCTGTGGGGGTCTGTTTTTGCAGTGTAATGTGGAGTCAAAGAGTGTGTGTTCTGAAATTGAGTTGTGTGTTGAGAATTTTATTTGGATGTCTTTTTGTGTGTCTATATATTTCATATTGTTCAACCAAAAAGCCAGAAACTAAACACACTAGAACAATACGAAATATATAGGCTAGACACACAAAAACACATCCACGTCAAATTCTCAATACACAACTCAATTTCAGAACACACACACTCTTTGACTCCACATTACACTACTCAAACACACCCCCACAGGAAACACAAACAAAAGACGCCAAGACCAGCAACAACAAGTTCTGAAAATGGCCGGTAACAGGCTGAAACGTGTTAACGAGGTAATGTAAAATTTAACACGAGAAAGGACACAAAATAAGTTTTCCTTTTTTATTTCTCTATCCATCTAGTTTTATTATTCTCCCATCGTGCACCAATTGCAACGTTGTAAAATACTAAGGAGATCTACAGTTTAGCATATTCCTCCTAGATGTTTGAGATAATGCAGTGTAAACTGAGCTACCTGACGTTTGAGAAAAAAATGGCCTATATATAAAACATTCAATTCTCGTAATCGCATTTTCTGATACACAGAATTGTTACTGGTTTGGATTACCGCCCTAGGACATGAGGATCGGCCGGAGCTAGTCTACCGCCCGCCGTTCACTCTTCTTTCCGATTCTCCTTCACGTTGAATGACTCAAGAGTTGTACATACAACTGTGCGATTGTTGTGAGTGTAGTTTTATGTGGGATATCGAAAGAATGGCTCGCTACATGACTTTAGAAAAATGTGTGTTTGTGTGCAAGACATGTTATAAATAAGAATCGACTCGTCGGGTTCGTAAGGACCTTATTGTGAAATTTAACAATACTCGACAGGCAACGAGGCTGGCAGTCCTTAAGTTAATGAATTAATTTGAAAATACGGCATCGGTGTTAAACAAAGAAATAGTAACAAGTAGAACAGTTATAAATCTTAAATTGGCAAAACCTTCATTTCTCACACTAATTTATTAAGCCTTGTCGGACTGTAAAGAAAACAACTATCGCAATGGACATATTTTATATATTGTACAATATTATAGTATTGTGAAATTTTACTTTTCCTACTAATTTTTTTCTATTGTTTATTAAAATTATAACATATAGCCTATTAACCTGTTGTATCCTGTAGGATACTTTGTCAAGTTATGGGTTAACAAAGGCTAAATTTGATGACATTGACGCTATTCTCGAATTTTCGCCACAAAAATTGTTAAAAAAATAGTTCTACATTCTGGCGTGACTGTATCATCGTCAAGATAATATTGAATTAGAAATTACAAGAATTTCAGTGAAAGAACAAGAGGGATCGATCAAGAACATATTTAGGCAATATTCCATTTATGAGAGACAAAAGACGACATTTTCAGTATCAATTATAAGGCAGCAGTGTTGCTGTAGCTTAATTGCGCTGTTACGGTACTAACTCTGGCGGCCGCAAGACCAGTCCTCACCGAAAACCCGCGTTGCGGTACAGCGGTAAACCAAACTTGTAACAACTCTGTAGTATTTAAAATGGATCATAGTAATATGCACATAAGCCCCAATATTGAGTCACCTCGTAATTTCCCTGCAGAAATCTTATGCATTTTCTGTTTCTACGTTCGTCTGTTTCATCTCTATCTCCTCTTTCACCCACATTTATATCGATCTGTACAATAATTTATCCATTCATATTATTCATTAATCGACCTATTCTTTCATTTACACATAAAGAACATAAAAATATCTCATTCCCTCTCTCTCATAACCACATTAAATGATCAACCCACGAATCCATCTATCCATGGTCTATTGACCTACTAACGTACAAATTACCAATCTTTTCGCCAATGCATCAATCTATCCATCTATGAAACAACCAACCATTTCACCCATTCTTCTACCGATGTACTCGCCTACCAAACTAACCTATCGACTTATCTACCTACAAATCCATCTTCCTATCCATTCTTCCATCCATCCACCTACCCACCCACACAACTATCCTTCTATCTTATCCATTCAGTCTATAAATTAATCCACTTATTTCTTGAAAAACATCTAATCCATCCGTCTAATTAATCAAATTTACTCACCTACATTAATCAAATCTACTATCTGTAAAATCCACCCAATTCCCAATTCAGTGCACGACACGTAGAACTTACTGGAATTATAACCAAATGTAGCACGTTTAGTGGGAAGATACGACCGCTCTCTCGTACTGGAGGAAAAGGAATGGCAGTGATTTAGGCCTATCATGTCGTGTAAATCATACAACTGTAAGAGATAATAAGGAAACGTTATATTAATCCTACCTTTTATCAAAGAGCACGTTGAGTGTGTGTTATGTTTTATTTAACGACGCTCGCAACTGCCAATGTTATATCAACGTCGCCGGTGTGCCGGAATTTTGTTCCGCAGGAGTTCTTTTATATGCCAGTAAATCTACTGACATGAGTCTGTCGCATTTAAGCACACTTAAATACCATCGACGTGACCCGGGATCGAACCCGCAACCTAGGGCAAAGAAGACCAGCGCTATACCAACTGCACCAACCAGGCTGAATAAGAGCACGTTGAAAGCGTCCACCTTTCTGGATGAAAGAAATATATCTATAGGCCTAACTCACCGCAATTCACCGTCGACTAGTTTTCCGCCCGTGCGAGAGATCGTTCAGATCTCATCACTAAACATGGTAGTTACGACCAGTTATAATTTCGGTAAGATGTGGTTATTGTATGTTCTCAAACCTATGTATGAATACATTTATTTATCTTTGTATTAATTAGTCCGACATTCCGAACATTGAAGTACAAGTTGTCAACACATCAATACATTCAGACGTATGAGCTTCATTCACCCATCCAGTCATCCAACCCATTTACCTATCAACCTAATATACATATAATCCATATATCCAACCACATTTGTACAGTATATATATCTATCTAATCACTTTAGCCTATACATTCACCCATGAAGCTATCTACAAGCTGTCGACACATACAGGTGTGTGATAGTTAACAGGCTCTGCAAAATTGAGGAGGTAACCTCCCTCTACTTACGTATGCTTGTAGTACACTAATTAAATGGTTAATCAATTATGTGATTCAACATTATCAGTCATTTGATCCTAATCGGAGAGTACACTCTCCGTCTCCTAATGGGACATAACGCAAATCAACAACAAACAGTACATATCCATCTTCACACTTGAAACTGCTTTAATAATTACTGGACAGGAGTGAAGCACTTGTCACAAAGCGGGGTTACTAAAACTATATTTGTCGCGTGTGATATCCACAGTTTACAGTATTCTGAAAGCCATGTGTAGAAGAAGTTTTCGATATCGCAGACGTTAATGTAATGATAATAATCAATTAGTCATAAAGGTTTAAAACTTCTCGTGGTGTTATCTTTTTCGCCTTTAGACTTTGACAACAGAAGGGTATTACCATTTCCAGCAACCACAACGACTCAGGAAGTCATCTTGGACATATTTAGAAGAAAATAATTTTAATTTCTTTAATTGTTGAAGGATATCAATTTATTAGCGTACTATTTCATTAGATTTTGCATTCGGGTAATGAAATCTGTCCGAAGAGACAAAAACTATTCACATTGTTTCCCATCAACAATAACAAGTTAGAAAATAGGAAGGTTGATATTATTTAGTAAGATTACCTTTTTTGCTGATGATTTATGTACAATTTATAATGATGAACTGCAAACCGATTACTACTTTTCTACATAGTCTCCATGACAATTCAAGCCTATATATTGTGGCATCATTTGAAATGTTCTCGTTGCGTCAGGGAGTTGCGCGCGCATCTAGCAGGAAGGAAGGCGCGGGGAAACGGAAACTCGAGCTTCGGTAGGAGCTGTAGCGCGGTACGGAGCAAGGGGAGGAGAACTACCGTGACGGCACGGAGCGGAGAGAGCAGGGGAAGCATGGAGAAGCGTAATTCTCTCGAAGAGTCTAAAAGCCACGCGAATAGAAGATTCCAGATTATGTGGTGTAAGAAATAACACCGTGAGTCAGTCAGTCCTCAAGTCTTGTCTTGGACAGCAGCGAGCAAGGAGAACCTGGGCTCGACGTGCAGTCAACTTGAGTGAGTCCGTAACTGTGACCGTGTCCACCAGGAGAGTGTGACGCAGCTCGGAAGACCTGAGTTCGATGTGCAGTGAACTTGAACAGTGAGCTAGAAGAACTAGCCAAGGCGAGCGAACTGTGAACTGACAGTTTTGTTCTGCACATAATGCATTGTGAACATTAATTTAAATTAGGAGTAAATTGTTACTGTTCTCAATAATACACGTCGTCTATTGCCACTGTCGTGTGGAGTGCAATAACGACTATTGTGTTGCTGTGTTGAGTGGAATACCCATTGTTGTAGGGTGAAGTATTAAGAATCAAAGTCACATGTCACATTGTTGTCGGGTGTGTGGTTAAATTAAAGAGAATAAAAGTCACAATATTTATCCCATCGTGGTACAAGCTTCGAGATTTCCTCTTTGTAGAAATCCGGTTTATCGTGGCATTATCGTGAAAAAGCTTAACGTCTCCGGGTAGGAGATCAGGCCTCATTCTGCGATTCCCACCTTTTATAGTCGTAATTTTGCACAGTATGTCAGCTGTTCTTGTTGTTCCAGTCGTCATAGACTCAAAGTGAAGCAGCATTGATCATGAGCAGTGTGTACACAAAGCAAAAAGTTAATTTCCCTTAGTATGCAAGAAGCTATTACTGAGGAAATCCTACTTAACGATCAACCATCGCAGACAAAACTGGTCTGCTGCGCCCCAGACGATATCGGTCATTCCGTCTTTTAGAGCATCCTGCTATTTTCTTTATCTTTCTAGTCGATATTTTTGGAATATGATCGGTATTAAGTATTTTGATTTATAATGGTAGTCTTGCCATTTGTCCTGACATTTACGAGTGCTACTGATAAGGCTGTTAGTAGACATATTACATTTTTGCGTTAATTATTCACTTCTGTTCAATTTGCAAAACAAGATAGGGAAACTTTTCCGAGAAAGAATATTATTCATATGGTGAGCTAATCTTTTTTGCAAAATTTGTGGCAAACGTACTAGTAAAGAGCCAATATCATCTAATCTAGCCTTAGTTGAAACTGGTCTGTTTCTAGGTCCTCTTTTTTTTATCACCCAGGACCTCGATTTATATGTTTTACAATTTTTAAGGTAGAGACTTCACAATAAGCCTCAGGCTGAAGTATAAGCCTTCGGGTCCCTTCTCCGTACAAAAAAGTAGAGACTTCATATTTTGTACACTTTATCCCCTTGCTATAAGAAATCTTGCATATAAGTTTAATTATGATCATATGAATGGTATTTGAGTTATTCGATTAAAAACAATCTACATATTTTTGAAGTCTATATTCTTTAACAATTTTTTTCATGCATGATTTTTACAGCATCTCTGATTTGATTAGCAAATAACTAAACATCCTCAATTTTAAATTTGCATTTATAAATGGAGAGAAATGTTTTAATATGCAATTTCAAAATATACATTTCGTTGGGTCAGTCATACAAGTCAAATATCCGCCATTGGATAAAAACAAAGTTTAAGGCAAGTGTAATAAATATACAATATTTGCCAGAATAGGAACCGAAGTTCTACTACACTTCGATTAGTAGATATAGTGTGATTTCCTCGCTAGAAACCCCAAAATGTTTTCCATAAAACTGTCATCTGTCTTGAAATTTTGTACGCATATATCTTCAACATTTCCAGTGTCCACTAAATAATTATGTTTCCTTTTTATTCCGAAAGTATTCGCTTAATCATAAAAAATGATAATGTGTATATCGAAATTGCAGTACAAATTTAGTGCTCCTAGCATAAAAATTGTAATTAATAGTCTTTACACTTTGAAAATGACGAAGTATGCTATGCAGCTGTCAATTTTTTCTGACGTTTTTCCTAACTGGAAGGTGTATGTCAGGTAATCCCCATGCCAAATTCTTGACCTCATCTCTCTAAATACCATCTCGCTATCACCAATTTTAACCGACAATGAATGTCCTAATAACTATACAGTGTCGTTAAATTAACTGACAAACACACAAGTGAGTCGGTTAGAGTCATAACTCACATGCTCCAAAAAGTGAAAAATTGAGATACCGTTACATTTCCATGCGTTTATCTGCGAAGAACACGATTCAGAGGTAAATTTTTCACATTTCTTACATGATGCTTGTGTAAACAGGCGACAAACGTCCCGGTTTCTTTCAAAAGTCTCATGATCCACTGGATCTTGTGAGTTCTGTTGTATAGCGCTTCTCAACCAATCACCGATCAATATTTTCCTCCCGCTTCTCCACTTCTTGTTGTGTAGAATAGGGTTGTGGATGAGTATCTTGCATGTGCCTTGTAATTTTTATAAATATCGTGAATTTAGCGGCAGTAATTGAGCATTTTGTAAACGTAATATTATGGAATAGAACGTATCACCGGTTGGAGAGAGAGGACGACCACGGAAATGTATAGCAGCTCCAGAAATAACGAAAAGAAATCAAACAAAATTAGCAAAGTTAATATTCTTTTCTGATTCTGCTTGGCTCCTACTGATGTATTGGTAAATTAAGCAGAGCAGAGTGTTTCATCACAAGTATACGAGGCGCATCCAGAAAGTAAGTTTCCCGATTTTTTCCCCCTTGAAAGTAAACGTAATCAGCCGTGTCAATTGAGCATGCGTAACAGATCTATGACTTATCAATTATATGCCAGCCGGACAGGTCCCGCCTGGTGCCAGTAGCGTGGCAGCAGTGGTTCAAAATGGAAGCTCTTATTCCTTCTCCCGCCGCCTGCGAGGTTCGGTCGGTGATAAAGTTCTTTAATGCACAAAGCATGCGCCAATTGCAATTCATCGGAAGCTCTGTCAGGTCTATGGGCCGAACATCCCTCTCCCTCTCCCTCTCTCTCTCTCTCTCTCTCTCTTGCACCTCAAGAACTTCCTCTCCTCCGGTGAGCGTTTTGGCAACGACGAAGAGCTGAAGACGTCTGTCACATGCTGGTTCCATTCACAGGCGGCAGAGTTCTACGACAGAGGGATACGACAAGTGTCTCAAGTCTGATGGTGGCTATGTTGAAAAATAGCTGAAACATTGCTGTACCTGTTGCCAATAAATGTTTTCCTGAGAGTGTGTGTTCTTTTTTTTTAAATAGGGAAACTTACTTTCTGGATGCGTCTCGTATTATATTCAAGTTCTACATGTATGTCATTGATGGTGCTGTGAATGATAATCAATTGGACAATACTGAACATATGTGCGAATTGATGGAAGTAGATATTAATCTTGTGATATAAAGTTTTGATAAAATTTGTAATCACTATTTCTTTTGTAGGTTGCAAATTGAGAAGTCGACTCAAATAAGAGGAGAACCCGCTTTTCTAAGAAAATTTAGTTTTTTTTCTCGTCTCTAGAATGTTGTGTCATAATTGCAATAACTTTGGCAATAGCTTAGCCTACTGGAATTTAAATTTCCACCATAAATTCTCAGCCTGTTCTGAGAATACCTAATTTCCCTATTCCAAGGTTTGTGTTTTACTCTTCTCTCTGACTGGACCCCTCAATATAGACTTAGTATAATTAAAGGTATATTAGGTTTATTAATTAATTATAGGGGGTAGTTTTCTTAGTTGAATTATTTTTCATATTCCTTTATTGATTTGTTTACCCTTTTATTTAAGGACTTTAGTATTATTAGTTAGATTCTTAGGTGGTTGATTTGGATATGAAATTTCTAGGGTTGATATTGTACTGTATTATTTTGTAAAATGTACTCATCTGAAGAATTTAATAATTAGAAACCTATTCTTTTACATTGAATTTAAAAATATGCTTGAGGTAATGTTCTTGTGTAATATTTTAATTTGTTACTGTCAAATCCCACATGATCCCAACTGGTCATTATCTAAACTGACATGTTCCAAACGGAGCACTCTCAGAACACTCATGATCCAAAAGTCATTGTCAAAACTCGTATGATCCATAATTTAAAGCTAAATAACTTTTACTCCTGTATAAATAAATACGGTTACAAATCTGAATAGTAGTTTTTAACCATTGTTTCTTTCACTTATTAACCTTCATTGTGAAGAAAATGGGCTCCAAGCATTACAAATATGTTTTCCTTCATTTGTGAAAATTTTCATTTTTGGAACAAGTGAGTTATGACTCTAACCGACTTAAGTATTATTCCAGTGAATGTCTTGTTTCGAACCCGAGTTCAAGAAATAAGCCTGTAATTTAGCACTGGGTTATCGAAAGGACAAAGTTGACTAAAAATTTAGTTACGTCTGTAATAAGACAAAGTGTTGCAGCACCAGCACTCTGATTAGCGACTAATTGAATAAAGCATTTTAGTAGAAAATGACCTTCTACGACGGTACTGGTATTCAAGATGGGAGTATTTCTTACATGCCAGTTTATTCCATCCAATTTCAGTTACAAGAGACGGAGAAGCAGACAGACTCCGTCATACATAATGCACACCCAAGTGCTCTGACGGGATCTCCACTCCATTTCGACAACGGGAGGAGATTAGTGGCAGGCTCGCCTCTAATACTGTTTTAAAGGCACGCAGGTCTCCCATCCAACTCCATCCGCTCACTCTTGTACAAATGTCATGTAACGGGAAAGTTGTGGACTTTATAATCGACAGAACTGTGATTCAATCCCCCGATTGAGTCTTCAGTTATTCACTCTACAGGAATGTCTTCTTCTCTTTAGTGTAACCTGCAGTTTTATACGTACGTCTGCAACCATTTTGTGTGCAACGTAAGTTTGCCATTTCCAGGTGAGGAGTTCATTATTTATTGTCATTATTAATATGAATATATATTTATAAGTTAATAGAGGAAGTGTTAAAAATATGAAATAGGGATACAGATATGAAATAGTGTGATATACGACCTGAGACGAGCTGTGTTCTAGCAGAAGCCTTCCAAATTACTACGCACTGATACTCTGTTTCGTGGGAAAGTGTTAGTTTGCAGTTAGAACCTCAACTGTTGAAACGTTTATCATTATTGCGTTTTCGAGGAAAGCGAGAATTTTGGCGGTTAAGTCTAACAAATTCATCAGCACTATTTCACAGTACAAGTATGAGAATTCTTGCCTATCTTCAATTCTCGTCATATGAGAGGATATTTAGCCATCAGCGGTAGGCGGATCGAATACACTCGGTTTAAATTGAGACCCGGAATCCAAGAGGGGCCCAAGTCCGTTACATTAAACTTCTGGGAAATTGAAAAAAAAATGTTTGCTGTTGCTACAAAATGCCTCTGACTAATTATTTTTTGTTTCGTAAGTACATCTCCATTACATCTTTTCATATAACCATGGCAACAAGCTTCTACTAATTATTTTGCATGAGAAATAAATTTTGAAAGTGATTAAATATTGGGCCCCTCTTGGATTCCGAGTCTCAATTAAAGTAGTAGACTTGAAAATTATTATATTAATTGAACAGAAAAATGCAATAGAAGTAGATGTAAAATACTTAGCCTATTTACATTACAATTATTAAAAATTACATTTTATTTTGTAAGTAAAAATATTTTCGCAGGCAGAGTGCAGAAATACCCACGAACAAAATTAAATAATTTTTTACAAAACAAGGGCTTTGAAATTGAAGGGTACAGAGAAAGAACGAACAGAGTCACAATTCTTTTAAGGGTGATGCCATCTGCTAATTCAGTATATTACTGCAAAATTTATTGTTGTTCCTAATGAAAATGTAGGAAAGGATGATTGTATCCGTATTGATAATTCTCCTTTATCAGTTTTGATAAGAAAAACACTTAAATTTTGCAGTAATATACTCACTTAGATGATGTCGTCATCCTTATGAGAATTGTGGCTCTGTTCGTTCTTTCTCTGTACCCTAATTGGTATTGTAACAACAGCATTTTCTAATATGTGAGCTCTTTACTTGTTTCTTATTGGGTATGCAGTATCATCAGGGGCGGACGCAGAATTTTTTTTCGGGGAGGGATTTGTGGAGATAGTAAAAATGGAGTAATGAGAAATAAGTTTATATACTCACAATTTGTTTCCGAGTCACAAACATTTACAAGTTGGCCTGAGTAGCGTAGTCGGTATAGCCGTCTGTGCTCGAAGTTGCAGGTTCTACCCCAACCCAGCTCGATGGCATTTAAGTGTGTTTAAATGCGACAGGCCTCATATCAGTCGATTTACTGGCATGTAAAAGAAGTCCTGAGGGAAAAAATTCCGGCACACCGGCGACGCTGATATAATCTCGGCAATTGCGAGCGTTGTTAAATAAACCATAATTTTTTTTTAATTTCAACATTTACAATGACTGCAATACAAAACCAATGACAGAATGACATTTACAGAAGAAGGTGACGAGGCTTCTTAGACATTTCATCCAGTACTTCATGAGCTTTTACTTCTACATTTTTATGTATATACATCAAGGCCAGTCCATTTAATCTGTTTGCTCTCATCGTGCTCCTCAAGTAAGTCTTCAAATACCGCAAAGTTGAGAACGACCGTTCTGGTGTTGCTGTAGTTACAGGCAATGTGCAGAAAAGTTTCAGCGCCTTGCGAGTGCAGGAAAAAATAATTTCATTGCACCTGTTCAAAGATATAAAATCAGTAGGTATTAGGTGAAGATTTTTCTGATCAAGGAAATTTCTTCTCCGTATCCTCAATTCATTGAAGAAAGACTCTGGTGATGCATCAACATCATTGGGCCACTGATTTACTATAGCCTCAACAGCAGTTTCTAAATCTTCATCTGATGCTCGCACTATGTTTTAGGCAGCAAAGTTTGTATGACTTAAAAACCGATCCTTGAGCTGACTAATGAAATAGTCTAAGAAGAGAAGGAAAATTAAAAGCCTAAAATACTCTTCATGACTATCTTGAAGTAAGAACGCTGTGTTTGTCTTCCTGCAGTTTTTGGAATTTAACAGTTTAGCAAAGAGAATTTACGTGGAAAACTCTCTAATTCCTATGTACATTCACGAATTAAAATTAATATTGTTTTTGTTTCTTGTTTCGTATTTTTCTCAAAATTGCGGGAGGGGATATATCCCCTTAATCCCTCCCCCCTTGCATCCGCCCCTGAGTATCATAATATCAGAAACACAGTAAACAAAAGTGAAACAGTAAGTGTGTCCCTAAGACAACGAAAGGAAATCACATTGAGCTTGTCCTATGATGTTAATGTAATGATAGGCCTAATATTAATTTTAGGACCAATGTTAATTAGACTTCGTCTCCTTCATCTGATAAACACTTCCACCCACCTTAATGCTTTTTTAATATCTGGTGTATGTTCATTTCATCTATTTAATTTGTATTAATATGTTAACTATTTTAATCAGGCGGAAGGTGCGTTTGCCTGTTTAGACAGAGCAATGACTGAACATGTGTTCGGCTGCCGTTTGAGTTGATTACTTGATTTTTCGGAGGTTTTTCCCAAATGTATGGCGAACGTCATGTAATCCATGGCGAATCCTTAGCCTCATCCTGCCAAATACCATCCCGCTATCACTAATTCCATCGACGCTAAATAAGTTAGTAGTTGATACATCATCGTTAAATAATCGACCAAGAATAACTATTTGTTTTATTGCTTATTAACGTCTTTATTTCAACTATTTATTCAACAGTAATCTCACTAGAGATTTTGATTTATCTAGAGAAAATCAAAACTCGAGTGGGATTTAGTTGACTATTTCATGATTAGAAGAAAGTATATAAGGATTAGAAGAAATAAATACTCTAATACAAAAAAATAGTTGACTTACTGAAATTATATTTCACTAATGTTAGCTTCACCAAAACATTTGAACAGAGTTGACATTTTGAGTTGACTGCCTATGCTGTAAACAAATGACGGTCGCAAAGCATGTTTCAGAGTAGGTACCGCAAAGAATTTGCAGTTTGAAATGTTGGCAAACAAAGAAAAAAATATTATGGATTTTATTAATGTGTCCTACAGAATAATCTCTGTAATGCTGACAATTAATATTTGAGGAGAAACACTGAAGGAGGAAAGTTCGATCCAGTGCTGTGGATTGAATTCGGTGTAGCTCAGTGGTCAGGGAGCTTGGTGCGCAGAACCAAGGACCCCGGTTCGATCCCCGGCGCCAGATCGAATTTTTCTCCTCAAATATTAATTAATTAATTAATTAATTTAAAGTAAAAAATGCTAGGGAAGCGATAAAATTGTGCGATAAGGAGCCAGATTGGTTATAAGACGTCCTTTCGCACCGTTTTATTGGTTAAAAATAGTATGACGTAGTAAAAGTGCAAATCATTACTAATCATCCTGTTGTTCCTTGAATAACGTTTAATTCTTTATTCAAGGATTCGCTACTGGATTGCCTGATATACGAGTTACAGTTGAGAAGAACTATAAAAGAAACTTAAGTATTTGGTTATTGATGGAGAAAAATTCGCTCCGGCTCCGGGGATCGAATCCGGGTCCCCAGTTCTACGCACTGTGTGCATTAACCACTGAGCTACGCCGAGGCTTAATCCAAAGCACCGGATCAAATTTTTCTCCTTTGGTATTTTCCCTTAGAGCGCCCAGTGCGTAGAATTGGGGACCCGGGTTCGATCCCCGGCGCCGGAGCGATTTTTTTCTTTAATAACCAATGGTAGGCCTAATCATAGCAGATAATTCTGTAGGAACAAAAAAAAAATCTTTATGAAGTAAATAAGCTAATCAGTCCAAGCGCATTTCGAACCCAGGTTTCGGAGCACGAGTCCCGTTCGCTAATCCCAATTTTTTTTTATTATTTTCATATCCTGCTATACGTATATTTATTTCGCCCTTTAAGTTACTTCAATATCTCCACACTCTTGTTGCTTCATGAGTCTGACTATTATATTCAACCTGCAAAGCTTCCCAACTTCAATCTCTAACATCTATTGACCAGAAGGGGTTTCTTTGCTTATTGTTAAAGCTTTGATTTTGAGTAAAACAGGTAATAAAAATATGTACGATTTACATAGAAACGGTTAAATGAAAGAATCCTCAGAAAACGTCTTCTATGTATTTGAATTGAGTCTATGAGAGTAGTAATAAACCCCTTATGGATCAACGCTCATTTCAGGTGAAAGGTAAGGATAGTAATGAAGACGAGTATGCGCCTGTGAATCCATATGTTGATTAAAGTCAGAATATTACCTATTCAGATCACTGAAAGAATCCCTGATTATATCGCGCTCTGAAGTTCGTCCTCTTCTTAAAATAACGTTCCTGTCTCATTAATTTTCCTTCTCCTATATTCTTTCTCTATTCGTCGGCAATAAATTCGCGCACCGCCTTTGAAATTGCAATTATAAACATTCCTTCAGTTTAGAATCTGCAATCATCTCAATGTAGTCTCCTTCATTTATCTGCAAACACACAACCCTTAATCATGCCATCTTTTTTGTTTTCTTTCACTGTAACCTAGACTCTTTTCACGTGAACTTCTGAAAATAAATTGCATTTCATAACACCGTGATTCATATAATCATTGCTCATAATGCCCATCTTCATCAAAGTTTCGTAAAATCGATGTTTTCTTCTTGTTATTGTTCTTGCTCCCTCAAGAATTAGTATATTATTTAGTTATTTCCGCTCCCATGTAACTTTTCCCATCAATAATTTTGTAGATCTAGGACTACTTAAATAAAAGTTCTTAGTGAATAGTACTCGTCTTCTTCTTCTGATTTACGGTCCTTATACCGGGTTGTTTCTGATCTCTGATAACAATTTGAATGGCATCATGTGCGTCAGGAGTCACACTACAGCTGAACTGTGGCGCGAGGTGACAGACCAGTAGTGAGCGATCTCATAGTCAGAGCGCACTGCAATTCACAGCAGAAATTTCCAAGAAAATCGAGCCTTTTTGGGAGGGGTACATAACAACCCTTTCCGATGCCAAGTACAGTTAAGTGAAAATAAAAGAAGCCTGCAATAAACGAGGTTTCGTTATTTCCAAGAAAGGCATCTTCTATGTACTTAATAAGATTGGTAAAGTTCGAATGGAATTAATTTGTATCATCTCGTGCGGTGCGGCGACTTGTGACGGGGAGTGGATTTGCTTGCTTTTTTTCACTCTGGAATTGTTACCATCCGAGCTTTGCCAGTCTTATTAGGTACACACAAGATGCCTTTCTTGGAAATAACTAAACCAGTTTTTTGCAAGCTCCTATGATTTTCACGTAACTGTACTTGGCAAGTGTGTTACCAGTAGTGATTCCACACAAGGAATTTCGATAAACAAATGCAACAACTGCAGCATTAATATAACAATTTCTTAAAACATATGTTAAAAGGTTACGGTTTTCAATAAAATGCTTATTAAAGAGATTGGTTTAATTTGTGTATATTTCTTAACTTTTTAACAGTCATGATTAAAAGTAGGCCTAGCATTGTTTGAAGCGCTTTATTAATCGGTTTTGACTGCTACTGTGTGGCATCTGATGAATTTTTTACTTGGTTATTTAACGACGCTGTATCAAATACGAGGTTATTTAGCGTCGATGGGTTTGGTGATAGCGAGATAATATTTGGCGAGATGAGGCCCTGGATTCGCCATAGATTACCTGAAATTTGCCTTATGGTTGGGGAAAACCTCCGAAAAAACCCAACCAGGTAATCAGCCCAAGCGGGAATCGAACCCGCGCCCGAACACAACTCCGGATCGGCAGGCAAGCGCCTTAGCCGACTGAGCTACACCGGTGGCTTGACATCTGATCAAGGTAAACAGTTGACAATCGATGCAAACAGTTGACAATCGATGCAGACAGTTGAAAGTCAGCGTTAAAAATACTTTTCGCACTAATGTTAAAAGTGCTTTACGCACGCTATCGTATAATAGTCAATTTTAACACGCTTGCTTAGCGTCAAACGATCTCTTTTAGGAATGGCTGTCAAAAATTATATTACGAAAAATTAACAAGAATCTGTGCACAATAAGGTAATAATTTTATCTCTTTGTGACTTTCTCATGCATTTAAGAGAGTTTAACCTAAACCGTAAGTGGAATTTCATTGGCCTGATACTAGAATACCCGGTGGTACTCCTGAGAATTTCAGTAGTTTGACTACGAAACATCTTATATTTGCTAATTCTGTACATTTCTGAGGGAATGTGGAAGTCTTTCAGCTTCTTTTTCACTTATGTTCTGACAGTTTATATTTCTGTTGTCAAAATATTTTCCTCGAATATGCCTTCAGTCCTTGATCCTATTAACTTACATTTCCTGCAGGGAAAGAGAGAAGCACAGATATAAAATATTTGTTTAATATAAGATTATGTGTTTACTTCACGTCTACAGGAAGTTTCATATATCTAACTACAGCAGTTCTGTACTGTGTAGAAGCACACGATATCAATCAACAAAAGCTGTAGTGAAGTGTGTTTCAGCGTATGTCATTTCTTCATTAGTTCCAGGATAGAAATATTGTTGTAAGAAGATGTTTTGTGTGACAGTCTTTTCAAAAACTTCCATACATTAAACTTTATGGAGAATAGCTACAGAGGGAGTGGGGGCATCGCGAGTAAGCCACAACAAATTTTAATTTGATAGTTGAAATGTAAACCTTTACCTTCAGCTTGAAAACTCAATATCATAAGTACAAGTCCTTCCCAAGTATTATAATTAACCTGAAAATTGGTAAAATAAATGTACGTGCATGAAATGAAATCCTATTACATCTGGAAAATATAAATTAAAAGAAAACGCTTACCAACAACTAAATTAGTTATTTCAGAAACCGGTTATTAAGGATATGCAATCGTTGAATATAAGTAAGCATACTGGAGATAAATTCTATTCTCGAGCGTTTGAGAAGTTTTCAGTGTAGACACGAATACTATTGGCAGAAAAAGAAAACATATGTAGAACAATAAATAGCTCTCTTAATATTTTGTTGTCCTAGTGTAGCCATTATCACAGACAATGAATATTATACCTACTAGGCACTCGCGCTATATCTTGAGCGATAGCGACCGTTAGATTTGAAGTGCTCATGCATTAAACTGGTATTTACATTCGCGATATCTTCATATTATGCGTTTTCTAGTATTCATATTTAAATGACTAAAACAATTGAAATGAATGCTCAAAGTCGTCATTTAAGCCTCGATGACATGTTTATAGGATGTTTAGGATAATCAGTTTATTGGTAATGGAGGAGTTTGGTAACTTTAATATGTAAATTATTGAAGACCTGTTCAAACAGTAGAAATCAACACAACACTGAATTCACAATTTGTCAAACTATTATATATTTACTTACTGGCTTTTAAGGAACCCGGAGGTTCATTGCCGTCCTCACATAAGCCCGCCATTAGTCTCTATCCTGAGCAAGATTAATCCAGTCTCTACCATCATATCCCACCTCCTTCAAATCCATTTTAATATTATCTTCCCATCTACATCTCGGCATCCCCAAAGGTCTTTTTCCCTCCGGCCTCCCAACTAACACTCTATATGCATTTCTGGATTCGTTCATAAAATAAATAAATAAATAAAGTAAGTAAATAAATAAATAAATAAACAAATAAATACTTCGTTGCTAGGGAAACGTGGACAGCAGATGAGAGATAATTTCAGTACTGTTTGTTTTGGCGCATACCGTATTTCTATTATCAGGAAGTACGTCTCACAATATCTACAACAATACAGAGAACACTGGCTTCAGCATGTGGAAAGAATGGAGCGTGCCAGACTACCTAGACAGATGCTTCACTACACACCATGAGCGAAAAGTCTTATTGGAAGACGTCACAAGAGATGGTTAGAGACAGTAACAGGCCACTAGGCCTACTACTTGAAAGGATAATGATAATGATAATGATAATGATATCTCACTTGTTATATGCCAGAGGAAGAACAATACCTGTTTGTACACATCTGAAGTCTGATTAGTCTAACATATATTGCTAGTCGACTATGTAGGTAATGGAGGGGGGAAGGAACTGGACACACACCTCATTATCTCCTAGCTTAGTTGCCTAATGAGTGGTGCTTTGTTGGTGCCACTTGTGAGGTTGACTAAATAACAAAGATTACTATTACTATTATTCTTATTACTACCATTAATACCACCACCACTACTATCATCACTACAGCTCAAGCATTTTGTCAAGACACTCCCCCACTCTTCCTACAGAGCTGCGTAGAGATCGGACGAGTATACTTATGAATTATAGGGGAATGGATTAGTCTTTGCCTTGAACTCGATAGACACACGCCCGACCTTCCCGTCTACTCCTACCCCCTCCACAGAAATGTTGTTCCCGTACTGCACATCGCGAATGTCTTGACAAAACGCATGAGCTTTACTACTAGTACCACTACTAATACTACTACTACTACTACTACTACTACTACTACCACCACCACTGTCACTACCACTACTACATTTATGGATAGGTGAAGAGTGCGACAAAGCTATCGGCCACATGTATGGGTCCACTGTGTTACGTTCAGAATTTAGTTTTTACGTGGGCAAAAAAAGACTGAAAAATTTTGTCTGAATTCCTCTCATTCAGGAAAATGCTTCTTTTGTGTTCCATGTACCTACAACATGGGCCGTCAAGCTTTACTTTTATTCTGAAAGACGTCACATTAAGGATTTTTAACGGCCTTGCAATCCATTTAAGTCTACGATCTGGAATCTAGTGGGAAACATGGAAATCCTTAGAGTTAATGCCTTTTTATCCATTTTTGTTTAATAAGTTTTCTTAATTTATAACGCCCTTTTATGCGTCTACAAGTGAAACACATTTTAAGTGTTTTAACGCCCAAAGTCCTGCCATAATATCTATTTCCGGAAAGTGTAAAATTCAATCTCCTGCGTTTTACTGACTGTGGGGAGACATCAAATTTATAGCAAAATATCGGATGTCGGGTCGCAGTAATAAATGCGCTTCCGAAACTTTATCCGCAAGGCAACAGCTGAGGTCGAGTTTGGATTAGGCACTGCAGTCGCAGTGGTATATGGATTACAGCCCATTGGCGTGGAGGGCCTGCATGTCTCCCGGCTCCCCATGTCCTGTCAGTGAAGGTTATTTCTGAAAGAGAAAATTTTGTTTCCTCCACTACTCACACACGGTCCCACGGGGAGTATACATGGCATCGCGGAGTTCCGATGACGGCAATGCGATAGCGCCCCGGCATAATTTAACATTTAATGAAGCAAAGTACTTTCTGACATAATAATGCATCTTAACAATGTGTCGTTCTCATGCATTATGCAGACCGACTTGATTACTTGAGTGTACCGCAACTGTCTTGCTCTTTGGGCGGCTTTGCAAGGCCCGGGTCTTTGCGGAGAATTCCTCTGGTTCCAAATACATCCAGTACAGATAAACCCATACTTAATCGTTTTACGATCAATACTCTAGAATTTCCCATTTTAATTTTTATCAAGTAATTTAATTTAATTTTTCTTCTTTTTATTTTTAACTCTTCCCTCATCTCCATTTGCGTTGCCAATTTGTCTATTAAGCTTTGAAGCTTCTAACTTTGAGAGAAGAACAGAGATTAAGGGTGTTTGAGAATAAGGTGCTTAGGAAAATATTTGGGGCTAAGAGGGATGAAGTTATAGGAGAATGAAGAAAGTTACAAAACACAGAACTGCACGCATTGTATTCATCACCTGACATAATTAGGAACATTAAATCCAGACGTTTGAGTTGGGCAGGGCATGTAGCACGTATGGGCGAATCCAGAAATGCATATAGAGTGTTAATTGGGAGGCCGAAGGGAAAAAGACCTTTAGGGAGGCCGAGACGTAGATGGGAGGATAATATTAAAATGGATTTGAGGGAGGTGTGATATGATGATAGAGAATGAATTAATCTTGCTCAGGATAGGGACCGATAGCAGCTTATGTGAGGGCGGCAATGAAACTCCGGGTTCCTTAAAAGCCAGTAAGTAAGTAAGTAAGTAAGTAAGTAAGTAAGTAAGTAAGTAAGTAAGTAAGTAAGTAAGTAAGTAAGTAAGTAAGTAAGTAAGTAAGTAAGTAAGCTTTGAAGCCAGTCGATGTTTTGTTTGGTCAATATCCCTAATATGCAATTAAAAGTATAGGTATATAGAAATATCTGTCCAGAAAACTAAGTTGATGGCTTTTCAGGGAAAATTTCCTCTCAGATATAAACTATTAATAGAAAATCAAGGAATTGAACAAATAAGTTCCTTTAAATTTTTGGGGTGCGATCTATCATATATGGGAGAGATAGATGCAGAAAAGAAGATAGAAAAATTTAACAGAATTTGTGGAACTATTAGGAGAACTCTAAAAGGCAAAGTTAGAAATGAAAAATACATGAAATTCTATAAAACAATGGCAGTTCCATGCGGATTGTATGGACCCTTGATACAAAAACACGTAGTAAAATACAAGCAGCAGAAATGAAATTCCTGAGAGGATGCCTAGGAGTCACAAAAAGAGATAGACTACGTAATGAGGACATCCTAAATCTTCTAGAAATATACGAATTAAATAATAAAGTAGATGATTATAGACAAACATGGAAAGATCACGTAAACAGAATGAACAATGAAAGACTACCTAAGAAGATTCTAAATTATAAAACGAAAGGTAAAAAGGACATTGAAAGACCCAAAAGAAGATGGTTGGATCAAAGAGAAGCAACAGACCGAGAGGTCTAATGCTTGAAGTAGAAGTAGAAGAACTATATGTATACAAGGTAGAAAAGAACCTGTGCCATAGACACTTACCTGTACTGCTAAGAACACAGTCATGGAGATCAGTTGTGTTCTAGAGACGTTCCGCGACAAATCGTCTGGCATCAAGTAGGTCTACGTTTTACACAGTGCTGTATTTTGTGATTCTGGGTATTATTATAAATTACAGGTTTAAGCCGAGTTTTTCATTTCCTATTAATATACCCCTTATCCATCTTCGTATCTGTTTAATATTTTCAATTGTCTATAGGACGTCTTGATCTTAAATCACGTTTTTTGTAATAACTAGGCTCCGTATTTCAGCTATTTATAAACTGGAAAGAAGTTGCCTGATTCGAAGTATACGTGACGTCACAGCGCAGGTACAGGTATGTTCATATACAAAATAGTTACGCATCCTCTGCTCTCTTTCTCTAGAAAGTCAAAATCAGGACGCAGTCATAATGAGTAGTCTTATCGATCACTGCTCTTACTAGTTGTATTATTTAAATAACTAATTTTTGTGGCTGATTGAAGGTTTATTATAGAGGTAAAATGCCTTACGTAAGATGCTCAAGGTGTGATATTGCAGGGTATAGTTGAGGATATTTGAACTAATGTTTTCACTGTCAATATTATAGACAACATTACATATAAATTGTGTAAAATAAGCGTAAACATGACAAAAATAGTGCACTGAAAGACAATGCGATACCAAAAGGCACAGAAAGTGCGTTGAACGTAATCAAAAGAACCAGTACCATCAAAATCTGAAAATTATGAAGATAATAACTCGACGTTTAGCATGGATTTGTGTAACCTAGGGCGTATCGAAAAAAAAAATTGAAATTTAAAACGTAAGGGTTTACAAAATTTGTCTTGCAGTCTCTACTATAACATGTAAAAAAAAAAACCGAGCCGCAGGAGGTCTAAAGATTAGCGTGTAAAGTAAAATGTTCATCAATTTTTTTCATTTTCATAATTCTTCGGTGCGTGGTCAATGAGGCTTAAGTCACTTCTTTTCTACAATTTTTAGTTTCTGAAAAGCTACTAAAAAGAAAAACTTAAGTTTTCATTTCATATTAATTACGGACTTGTGTCTGGGTGGAATGCAAGTCATAATATAGTAAAATGATCATTTTGTCTTAGCTTATGTCTTATTTTCTAACATTTTGTCGGTATTAACAGTTTATAGTGTAATATGTAACTAGTCGGCGATGTATGCAATGCAGAGAGAAAGGAACTGGCCACCCTACCCCATTATCTCCTGGCATAGTTGCCTCATAAGTGGTGCCTTTTTGGTATCAGTTGAGATTCAGACCCGTCTTAGGACAGTCGACTAAACAACAAAAGTTTATGTCGACATATGCCCTTAGTATCATCACTATTGTGTTAAATGAAATATATTATTTATAACAAGCAGGCTTCGAGACTTTGGACCCGATATAATAAGTTCACTGTGCATGCACTATAGGTTGTTGACTAGCAGCAGGTAGATAGAGATGTGTTGAGGTAACAACGTTGCTATTTAGAGTACAGTACGGTTAGTATGGGGAAACAGACATATGTACTTTCTGAAAGTAAATATACATTACACAATGATAATGTCAAAAGAATATGAAAAGCATTTATTCTCCTGTCTTTTATAAGCATTTGTGTTTAATTATACACAGTATTAATGGAAATAAGCATATAGCAATTTTAATTTTTTCATTTATCCTATTGGTCGTCTTTAGGAAGTGCAGTTACAGTACCGAATTGCAATGTATTTACTACAAGATATATTCTCAATGTCTCAAACGTAAATCTTATTCGGTTATCTGCCCAAGTTTGTACTGTAGAAAGCTGCGCTCTACGTCGCAATGACGTGATGGGAGCAAAACGAAAAAACCTAACATTATTGCAGTCTCTAAGAGACAGTCCTTTATTCTCGGGTGACTCTATGTCCACTAATTTGCGGTTTATGCTACACAATGTTCCATATCCGTTATTTTTACATAAAATTGATTTCCACTTCTGTTTTACACGTTCAGTAACCGGTGTACTTGATGTCTAATTAATTCTCTGCGTCATTTTCTAAATTAATTTGAGAGCTTCCGGCATCTCTTGCTCTGACTTTTCTAACCGTGTAATAGTTTCAGACACAGTTTGTATGAAAACCAAATTATTCGTCAGAACCTTCAAATCCAGAGCATTTTCCTTTGCGTATTTGTTGTCATTCATTCTACAGTACCCCCACCCACTGTACGCTTTACCACTATACTCAGTACGCCGTTATGCGGATTTCCCACTGAACTGCTCTCATGGGTCCGAAGTCTCGAAGCCTGATAACAAGTAACTAAAATTATATGTAGGCCTAACTAAGTATATCACTAATAATTAGGCCTATTAACTTTTCATGTTAGCCTATATTTATGTATGTAATGATACAAGATTTTTTCTTATATCCAAGCTAGAATGATGCCACGAAATCCAGATAAATACGTCACATAGTCGCATCATATGACGTTGCGTTTGTATCTGGCGCTTCAGTTGCCTCTATAGTCTGACTGTACTGCCTGCAGACGGTATCGTCGTAAACAGAACAAGTGGCGCGCTCATCTCCCAGGCCCTCACTCGCCTTGGACGGGTAATATTGTGGACCATAAATGTGTTTACCAAAGAGATAGGGTCAGCATCCACAAAGTGAACAGCATTTTCCTACTGAAGCTGTAATAAAAAATTATTTTATTACGCATTAAAGAAAGAGAAAACAGTAAAATTCCAATTATCCGGAATAATAATGGATTTTCATGATCCCGATATGCAGGAATCCGAATTATTGGGTCAGAAGTGAAAATAAACTCTTTCATTGTGAAAAATCAGTAATGGATTACAATTAATATTTAAAAACACAAAAATTATTTTTTTTAAGTAGGGCACTGTACATACAGACACATTAAAAACAACTCTTAATATTTCTGAAAATCAATCAGATGCGGTACTTGTTGTTCGGATGATTGGAGTTCTACTGAATGCTTTTTAAGAAGTAACACGCCTGAGTGCAATACCCTATTTTCGTTTCCAATATTACGTTTTATCGGATTAATCTCACTAATACTGTACCTGGAGACTAAAATGAACAAAACAACCTCAGGAAGCTTACAAATTTAATATTTTATTGACCAGTGTTGCCAGAAAGCAACACTCCAGTTTTTCTTATTAATTACTTTTGTATGATCTTCAAATGGCTTATTGGATTCATTAGGATAATGCATTCGTTAATTTTATATAATATTGAGATCATTAGAATTGTTTAAATTATTTTTATTTTTTTAATGTAATAAAATTTATTATGTTTTTTTTCTATAAGAAAAGAACAAAACGCTTCTATTGCAGTCAAATGACTCCCCACTAGCCTCAATGTGTCCACACAACGTTTATTTTACATGAGCTATCCCCATCCATTGCCACAGGTTCCTGTTCAATGCAATAGTTTTGGTTTTCAACTTGCGATATTAGGCTAGTTATGTTGGTCAATGAAGGGTTAAGAATAAATTACTATATTCCATTTCTGGCAAAGGATCACACTGAAATGACAACGCATATTATAGAGTTAATGTTTACTAATAAAATGGACTACAGTAATTCAGATGAAATACATTATTTCCATTTTAAACACTTGCATAGGTATGTGATATATATTCAGTTAAGTAATGCATGAAAAATAATAATTAATAACATAATATTTGAAAGTGAATTAAAATTTATTTCACTTTCAATTATATTCAGAATTGAAGACCTCTCTCGAAAAAGGTACTGTATATAGGCCGCGTCACCGTTTTTGGCATGTGAAATAAGTAATGGGAACCTTAAGTGCGAGTGTCTTATCTTTGTAGCAGTCTATGGGCGATAAAGCTTAGAATTGTGATTGGCAGATTGTTGATGTGACGTGTATTAGGAGGAGGTACCATTCTCAGCTGCAGTGGCAACAGAAACTCACTGACTGGACACTGTACTCAAGGACACACCGCAGGAAAATTAAGTGCGAGTATCTTACTTTTGCCGCAGTCGGGGCTGCAAGATATTGGCAGATTGCTGATGTGACGTGTATAGGAAGTGGTACAATTCTCAGCTACACTATCAATAGATGCTCGCAGACTGTGCATCGTACTCAAGGACACTCGCCAGGAACTCTGAAGTCAGCAATAACATCAAATTAATTTAATATGTGACTTCGGTAAATAAAGTAATTTTGGAGCATTCATTTATGACAATAAATTATTGCATCCAATAGTTGAATAAACTTTTATCCTTTATTACTCAAATGGTTCTGCTAGTAAATATAGGCCTAACGAAATATGCCGCTGAAATTATTTTCCTTTCTCCTGAAAGGTGTATTATAGTTTTGTTGGTTACACCCTTATTCGAGGGAGGTTTTCAATTCTTAAAAATAAGAACCAATTCCTTAGAAACGCAAATCTCACAATAACACACAATAAACAGACAAAATAGCTGAAAAGTTCTGAAAAATATTCTACAATACAAACCAATAAGAAGAATGAAACTGGAAACGCAGAATGTATGAAGAAGAAAGGGGCAAATAGAAAATATAATAATTGATGTAACCCCGTAGCTAATTAATATTAATTTATTGCATTATTATTATGTCCCTTTTCAACGATAACATAGCGATAATAGCACAATGATGAAATGAATAAAGCGATATAAGCCGAAGTGGAGACTCTACATCCCACGAGATAATCTCATATAATTTGTCGAGAATTGAATAACTAATCCTCTGATGAGGAACTCTCAGCTGACTAAAATTAATCTGGAACTCTACAGCGTTGCCGAGCCATGTAAATGTAACCGACTTCCTTCTGTGTCCCAATAGAGATGAGTCCACAGACAACGCATGCTAATAAAGCATGTAAAGTGTTTTATTTGTTTCGTGCGTGGGAAAAGATGAAGTACTGCACCAAAATTATTACAGACGCTTCTTGGAAGCAGTTGAAACGCCTGTCAATTTTTCCACGTCCACATCCCTAATACACCGATTTCTCCGGAGCGCGTGTAGCGCCTCTGTTTCGGGAAAATGTCCTGTATGCATAATGCTAACATCTGACTGCCAGGCCTGCTTATGTTGAGGGTGGGTTGTATTCAACATGTACATACTCCACTTCGGAAAGGGGTGTTTCTGCGGGCACATCTGTGCCACAGGAAGAGCTTCTTTAAGGGATGAATAAAGAGTGGGGTGTTTGTAGGATGTTACAGGAGTATAAATGTCGTAGGTTTTTTTTTTCCATAATGGAAATTTCATCCGTCCCCTTCCAGAAAGCGATACCCCCTATGTTGAAACCCTCTTCAGCAATAACCAGTAGTTGAAAACTTGTAAGGAAGTCATGTTTGTGAGGTGAGGGTGGTAGGAGACTTCGGTGAGGGGGTTTAATTTTCAAGTGTCTACAACCCTAGTTTTATTTGCGTTTTGGCCTTCTTTTTCCCCCGTTTTCTTCCCCTACGTCTCTTTTTACAGTTTCTCTCCTTTTCTTTTGGTTTTATCCCTTAGATGAATTCATCTAGGTTCCCACCCCTTCAAATTGGGGACTGTCCCTTTTCTTTTTTGAATAAAGTTACAAGTGATGTTTCATAAATTCCCCTGTTAAGGTGGCTCAGGTTTATTCAGTGCAGCCAGTGTAAAACAAATGTAAAGAATTTATAAAATGCTAAAACAATTCCGCTATATGGGAATAACAAAGATCAGAATGTGGATTTAAATGCTTGTAGCGGTATTTTTTGTACATATGATTGTTTTTATATATTTTTTTGTAATTTTATAACACAGAAATATTGCTGCATCAGTTATATAAACATTTAAATAATTCACTTTTAGTAAAGAATGCTTTTATGTTTTTTAATGTTATTTCGTCGTTTAAATATAATATTCCAGTAACACTGAAGGTATGAAACCAGCAGTTGACAGTGATGTACTCTAGTTTCATTCTCTGAAAATCGCAGTCTCGACGCCCGTGGGAACGTCATGTTCTGCGTAATATTCTCGAGCTTTCCGGCACATTTCCTATGTGATGTATTTTCTGTAATAATTACTGTCATAGACTTGAAAAGCCCGATTTTTATGGTGGCATACAAAGGATTTACTTCTGACTGAGGTTCTGGCTGATATGTACATCTATTATCAGACAGTACATCTCACTTGATATGTATCAGAGGAAGAATAATCATTGTTTGTATAAATCTGAAGTCTGATTAGTGTGATAGGCCTATGTAACTAGTCGGCGATGTCTGAAATGGAGGGGGGAAAGAAACTGGTCATCCTACCCCATTATCTACTGGCTTAGTTGTCTCATAAATGGTGTGTTGTTGTTATCACTTATGAAGTTCAGACCTGTCTTCGGACAGTTTACCAAACAATATATCTCACAACAAAAACCTCGTGAACGTATGCTTGATGGTGTCCGCTATCATTTAAAAAAATTGACGGAAGGTTAAGAGAGGTTCTTACTCCACCAAGCCCTTCAATAGAACGAGACCACTTAGGCAAGAGGAATATGGGAGTAAATGCAATGATGCTTTCAATGTATTTCTTATGCGTGAATAAGGTTAACTAACCTCAAGAAGGAACGAATTCGTCATGCATGCAAATGTAAAGGAAGTGTAAAAAGGATTAAATGAGAGCATATTATCAACAGAAAAGAAAACTAAATGATCAAGATGAGCAGGCAAAGGAAGAAGCTTATAAAAGTTGAAAAATACGTATACATGAATATGGACAACGCAAAAAAGTCGAATAGTGTTATCCGGTGATTAAACATACAAGGAGCAATCAATAAGTTTCCTGACTGCCCTGAATGTAGGTAACACACAGGACATAGGAAACGGAGAAGTTTTCTAGAACCAGGGAAACGCCTGGCATCTATTCTAAATAAAGCACTTGAAAGGCAGAGAAGTAGACTAGGCATCAGGCGTATATAGGAAATTCCAGAAAAAATTGCAATACGTCCTTGACATGTTTCTACAAAATCACGTGTTGAAGGTCAGTTCTTGAAGATAGTCTGACGCTGCTTGATGGACTAATCCAACAGGCATGGAAGCAATGATCTTCAGTGACACGCGCATTGTTTAACGGTACAATAAATACAAATACAATTTTGAGATATACAGTACTCATTGCACTTTGTAGAAGTTTAAAAACATGAAAATAAAGAATTCGTAATGTATACAAATGGCTTATTTGGAACCCGGAAGTTACTGCCGCCCTCACATAAGCCCGCCATCGGTCCCTATCCTGGGCAAGATTAATCCAGTCTCTATCTTCATATCCCACCTCCCTCAAATCTATTTTAATATTAACCTCCCATCTACATCTCAACCCCCCCCCCAAAGGTCTTTTTCCCCTCTGGCCTCCCAACTAACACTCTGTATGCATTTATGAATTAACCCATACGTGCTACATGCCCTGCCAATCTCTAACGTCTGGATTTAATGTTCCTAATTATGTCAGGTGAAGAATAAAATGTGTGCAGTCCTGAGTTGTGTAACTTTCTCCGTTCTGTATCTAACTTGATCCCTCTTAGACCCAAATATTTTCCTAAGCACCTTATTCTCGAACATCCTTAATCTCTGTTCCTCTCTCAAAGTTAGAGTCCAACCATATAGAACAAGTGGCAATATAATTGTTTTATAAATTCTAACTTTCAGCTTTTTCGAGAGCAGACAGGATGATAAAAGATTCTCAACCGAATAATAACAGGCATATCTCGTATTTATTCTGCGTTTAATATTCTCTAGAGTGTCATTTATATTTGTTACTGTTGCTCCAAGGTACGTGAATTCATAATGTATGTGAAACATAACTTTTTATTTGTTTCTACTTTAAATAGGAAATTCAATAGGAATAACAAGGTCAGAATCTTGCAATTGTATGGCGTTTTATAAAGATAGACTTACTTTCTTGCATGAATAATTATTATATTTCTTATTTCTCTTAACATAGGCACTTACTAAAGGCTATCCAACAAACCAATTCAAATGAAACACAGTAATTCCATTGTAAATACTTGTACAGACATATGGTATATATTCAATAAAGAAATTTAATAAAGCAAAAATAATCAGGAATAATACAGAAATTAAACTGCATTACATTTAATTTACTCTCAATCATATTCACAATACTTATAAATAAGAATCAATTCATAAAATCAGCGGTCATCAGCACAGTTCACTCTCGGGCTAGTCTCTTACCTGCAGATCTGTTACAGAACTAGCGTGCTTCCGTGGCTGCTGGCGGGTATGCTTTCTCTTGCACGGCGGTGCATATTGCGACTCACTCCTTACCCTTTACCCAATTCAGCGAGAGCTGATGACGACGTCTTAAAACCTAAACATAACAATAACACCCAAACGAAAACATAAATGTTTCACGAAATTATAGGAACTCTTTGAACTCCTTGTTACTTTTTTTTTTACATAAATACGTCTATAAAGACGAGCGATTCGATAAAAAGAGCACAAGCGTAATTTAAGAGTAAGATGGAGCTCTGGGCCAAATTCAACTGTCAAGAATGAATGGGGGAAATGGGAGGAGAAAAAGTTAAAAGTTACACCGAAAACAAGTCCCTTTAAGGGAAATCGGGGTCGAGAGGAACTGTTCATGTGAGCTCCAAGCCTCTTGGTCACTTATCTCACTCTGATGTTCGCCGTTCGGTATGAAGGAACATTATAGAATTCTGAAGGGGAAAGACAAAATTGGACGTAACTTAATAGCCAGGCCTACCACCTGAGGGATTCAGCGGTCACTGCCCAATAACGGATACATCCTACAAGTAACGGACCTCACAGTAAACGATTTGCTAAACTATTGAATAACTCGGGATAATTTAAAAGCGGTAAGAAAAGGGTAATAAAACATACACGAAAATTATCTATACTAATAATAAATCTGTAGCCGAAATTTTTCTGGTAATTTTCGATTTTCCAAAAATAATTGGTCCTAACACATATAATTAACCGCCCTGAAACTGAAAATCGCTTCTTCGAAATTTTTGTTTGTATGTCTGTCTGTCTTTCTGGATGTTTGTTACCTTTTCACGCGATAATGGCTGAACCGATTTATATGAAAATTGGAATATAAATTAAGTTCGTTGTAACTTAGAATTTAGGCTATATGGCATTCAAAATATTTTATTTAAAAGTGGGGGTTATAAGGGGGCTTGAATTAAATAAATCGAAATATCTCCCTTATTATTAATTTTCATGAAAAATATTACATAGCAAAAGGTTCTTTAAAAATAATTTCCGATAAGTTTTATTCTACACAAAATTTTGATAGGACTGATATTTAATGAGATAAATGAGTTTCAAAATTACAATAACAACGCCATCTAAGGCGGTCGGTGTAATGAAATAAAAAACAAATGACTTCGTCTATAAGGGGTCTTGGACAACAACAATCGAAAGCTATGAAACATAACCTACAGGAAATCTTTCTGTGTTTGTATGAAGTAATATCAGAAGCTAAATTAACCGATTTGTATAATTAATTATTAATTCACCTTTGGAAAGTGTAGTTTCTCTAGATGGACATATAATGCTATAATGTTATTATAGTAACTTCTGAGTGAATTGAGGACAGGTAAGATTAAAATAGCTTCTTATGCACAGAAAACTTGATAGGCTATTCTGTACATTCGTTTCCTGTATTTCCTAAAATAATTTTTATGACCAAATGAATGGTCTCTGGATCAAAATGATCGCATTTTAATTTTTTAATACAATTTAAATTAAGTAACATAAAAAACGATTTATCCTTCTATCAAACACGAATGTTGCCTGGATCAAATGTCCTATTTTAATTATGTAATTACTTTATATTTATTTCTAACGGGTGCAGGGGAGCGCACGGGTACGGCTAGTTTATAATAATAATAATAATAATAATAATAATAATAATAATAATAATAATAATAAAACTGTAACCTAAATTTTTCTTGTAATTTTCGCTTTTGCAATAAAAAGGTATAAACATAAATTCCATTCTATGCAAAATTTTGATTGGACTGATATTTAACGAGATATGTGAGTTTTAAAATAACATTGTTTTTTATATCAGTGCCGCCTGAATCACACTAATACAGTGACGTGAAAACAAATGACTCTGTGTTCATTTAAGAAGATATTAACACTATTGTTATATGGATATCATTGTAATTTATATGCATATAAATGTTTGTCAATATTTAATCTATAAAGAGATGGTGTTGTGTTTGTATGAAGTAATCTCAGAAGGTACTAAACCGATTTGGATAATTCTTTCACCATTGGAAAGTGTAGCTCCTCTAGATGAACATCATATTACGGTAACTCCAGAGTGAATCGAGGACTGAAGAACCTGTTTGTAACGCTAGGATGGCATAAAACTATATTATCGATAAGAGCCTCCCGCCTTTAATTTTCTCCCGAACAAAACATGCTACATCTTTTTACTAGCCTTAAGTACTATCGTTCTCCGCTGTTTTGAGTCCGCGAATCTCGAATTCAGTAACAAGAATGATATACATCTACTTTTTCATGATTTCTGAACTTAGATTGTTTCAGTCTGCATCTTTATTTGTGTCAACGCTTTCAGCTATAAAGTGAACACTTGAACTTACTTTGATTATACTGAACAAGTCTTCATGTGTGCCTTATTTCTTTTTTCCAGGTTTAGAATTGACCCTTCTACTTTGTAACCCCCTGCGGTGACCTCGAAGATGAAAAGAGATCAAAACTTGGACTCAGCCACACACGCTACTGTTAAACTTTTCCTTTATCTTCGGTTTTCTTCGTCTTTTAACTTTTCTTCTCTTGAGTAGCACGTGCACATCTGCTGGGAATTTCTTGTACTAGAAAAAGACAGCTGAAACTAGCGCTGTGTTTTAGCTTGATGGAAACACTTCTGCTTCTGTCAGATGGTCATTATTGGAGCAAGTCTCTAGCTCGACATATGGAACAGAAGCTATTATCTTATTACAGTGTCAAAATCTCTTTCTAATAACTTAATTTAAGTTCTTACTGACTTCGTGCACGTAACAGCAATACAAGTACACGTTCACGTTTCTTTACTAGCTTCCAATAAAGGAAAAAAAAATTGGTGTGCTCAATACTGTAGTAGTTATCGCAGTTGCTTTGGATCCATGTGTGGCTGCTTCAAACTCGGTCAAGGATGATGAGATTTTAAAGGACGGTACGGATTCATAGCGTGGATTTCATCGGGAGAGAAGTAAGCTAGGAGTCTTATGTTATAGTTTTGAAGCACATTAAAGAACTTTGGCTTAGAGAAATTATCAGCTGACTCTTATGAGAGCCTCTAAGTTTTCTGAGAGAGGACAGTTCGCTGCATTAGTCTACGAGTATGAAAACTATCAGATTAAATTGTTTAGATTTAGAAACGACTGATGTAGCCTATACATGTTTGAATAATAATAATAATAATAATAATAATAATAATAATAATAATAATAATAATAATATCTTTTATTAGAGAGACGAAAATTGCGAATAGCGTTATGAGAATTATAGAAGCAATGTAAGAAAATATCTATCAAGAGGTTACCCACATTTCTTCTCATCTCTTCATTATTTCCTACGTATAATCGTTTTATTGTACTTGTAATCATATTGCATAAATGCATAATCTATGTTCATCAGAATCAAGATATAAGTAAAAATTCTGGATTACTTTGTTATACTAGAAATGTTGGTTGGAACACTTTAATTTGTACTCACAAATTAAGCCTGAATATATATTATAATGCTGACAGTTCGTGATTATCCAGTCAGCATGGCCACAGATTTGGATTCTTTGTCGGTGCGACAAGAACATACAAAAGCCTTTTAATTAACACACAGAAACCAAGAAAACCGCCGAGCTGATTTCGTTAATTAAAACAATGAATTTAAATGTATGCTGAAATAATCTATCAAACGCTTGTTAATCCAGTACTTTCCATCTATATTCTCTATTAACGTGTAATAAATTTCGAAACATATATGTAATTAAAATTATGAAATGTGTAAGATAACAAAATAAATAAATCTAAATTAAATAAATTTTCTTGTTAGAATATTCTAATTGGACAGACGTATAACTAATGGCTCCAAAACGTCAGTTTGTAGGTATTCCATTCTTGATTTTTTTCTAGAATTTTTCTAAATGTTCTATATTTTACGAAATATACAACACATGATTTTTTATATTTCATAAAGGATCTGAACTATGGAAATTGAAGGAGGAATGGAGAAAACTAAAAGTAGACGACTGAAGTGGTATGGACAATTAAAGGAACAATAGTTGAAACACGTATTACGAAGATGGTGTATGGACATTGGAGGGAAGGCGAAAAAGAAGGAGACGACGACCGCACACTTACTGGAAACAGAAAGAACAGCAGTCTATGAGGAATAGGCTATTGAGATCATAGGACTTGATGCTCAAGATAGAGATAGATGGAAAAAATTAATAAATAGAAGGAAAGAGTAAAACGTGGCTGTAATGTAATCCTGTTCCGGATGGTGGGTGAAGAACCACTGTAGTAAGAAATATTCGCAATTAAATAATAATAATAATAATAATAATAATAATAATAATAATAATAATAATAATAATGATGATGATAATACATTATTTCTTCACTAGAAATCAAAGCATAGTCCATTCAATTTATATCCAGAAACATTAACATTATGGACATACCAGATAATACAACGTAACAATAAGTAATAACAATAATACTTCAAGTAAGTAAAAAGTATGAAATGCTTTTGGTAGCTTTTCTATTTTTAATTTTGTGATGAAACTTTATATAAAAAGTTACGAGGGTGAAAAAAAGAATATTTTCAACAAGTTTCCAAAATTAAGTTTTTCATTTCCGAAGAATGCCTTAAGGAGTCTTTTTAATGACATCATGCACTTATATCCACATTTGATTCTTCAGGTCTCAAAACATACAAAATGATTTTCTTTTTATAATTTATAAACTATTATTTTGTAAAAAATTAAGTGAAATGTATGTCTTCATTGTATGTGTAGCCTACATAACATAGATAAGTGTATCAATTTATCATTATGGAGGATAAGTGACCATGAATTAAGCAATAATAGATTGACGCAAATCAAAAAAAATATTAGTTTTTGAATGGCCTTCGAGATCACCTGATTTCAGACTCTTGTGGGGCTATTGAAGTGAATTCTCTAGTAGGACCGACCACATGACTTGGAATAGTTTAAACGAAGAACTAGAGATGTAATAGAACAGATCAACCCAAACAGTGCTGCTGAAAACATTCACCCATTTCCAAGACAATCCTATGCATTGCTTGACAGTGAACGGGGGCCATTTTATACACATTCTGTGAACTGAATCAACACGTGACATAATTAGACTATAGTTAAATTGTTCAATTATATGTCTCGTATGAACATCGTACTTAGATTGCAATGGTGTATATCCGTTTTCTAAGCCATCAATGTATTAGGCCTACTTTTAATGTAGTATAAAAGATTGTTGTTGTATTTTCTACTTTTTGAGAGTTGGACAGACCAAAAATAGATCAATACACTTGAAGGGTTCAGAGCTATAGTGGACCAAGAGCCATTTATTAAAAACGGAGAAACCAAGGGTTAAAGTTAAGTGAATATTGTAGTTTAATGAAGATTGACATATCGTTTAGTTTTAATATACATACTTTATATTACTTGCTATATGTTTCATTAAATTATGATATTTACTTAATTCTAAAACTTTTTCCTCCGTTTTTAATATACGGCGCTTGGCCCACTATGGCTCTAAACCGTTCATTTCGTCATTTAAATAGCATAGTTTTTGAGAATATGTTGAAAATATTTCTCTTTTGACCTCCCATACCTTTTGCAAATAGAGTTTCTTCATAAAATTATAAACAGGACAGCTACAAGAAATGTTCCATACTTGTACTCACCTTGTATTACTACATGCATTACCTTAATTTTTATGAACATCGACGGACGTTCCAATTTTCCAGCTCCTACCGAGATCGGTCTGGACAAGATGCAACAACAAGAAGTTTGCATAACATGATATCTGAAAGCTATTGGATATGCAAATGACTTAAATTGCTGGAGCTTGAGTTGTCTTCCCTGAAGGATGCCATTAATTAGGTGTAATACCTCGAGATTTATATCTTAATTGTGGTGTTAAAGCAGCATCATTGTTTGTTTAATTTTACGTGAGACGGGACGGGACGCACCGTAGAGCACAGCACTCATTTATTGCTCATAAAACTCCACGCATTATCTCAAGTTATAGCTTCCAGCCTCATTTCCATTTTACGAGTGTTCTTGTTAGGCGTCGATTCCAAACAATGAATGTTTATTATTTAAACAACAGCTTCATGTAGCTGTAGTGATCGGCAGTCCGAGATGATTTAAACATCAAGTCCATATCATTATAGGATATAATGTTGAAATTTGAAACTATGTATCGCATCAAACTCAACGAAGTCTAATCCACGTTTTATAGCTTAGAGCTAGAGCGCGGACTTATTATTACGCGAACTAGGGATCGATATTCGAGCAATGACTGGGGTGAACAAGATCGGAGGTGAAGATTTTCTGAGGATCTCCATTTTCCCTCAAGTTGACGAATTTCACCTCATTTTTATTAGATCTCTAAAAAGTAATGTCGGTGTTTTTCAAATTTGGTATTCTGTAAGATCGTAAATATATATGTGTATATATATATATATATATATATATATATATATATATATTTTGACGATGCAATTTACAGGGCGATATGGTCATTATTGCATTTTGTGAGTATGTGACAGTCGCCAATTTTTAATACAAAGAATGTAAAAAGTAGGTGATAAAAGTTTGAGATTAGATTCCTTCTCAAGCACTACTGGAAACAAGATTATAAAGTTGCTGCCGCGGCTCGAAAACTATGTGATATCGAGAGTAAAGGTATCGTTAGTAAGCATGTAACAACGATATTTCGAGTAATTCAATAAATGAATAAGGAGAAATTGAGACTTACAACGTTCTGGAATATCTAAAGTGTGGGATATTGAGAATATATACTGAGTAGTAGTCGTAATGATGGCACTGCAATAAAAATTAGAATTTCTGCAGGGACAATTGTTCATGCTAGTTCAATTATTTGTCCTTCCAATAAGAATCGATTAATGTATTTATTAAAAACTATTGCAATTATTATATATGATACAACTATTAAAATTATGATGATAATTATTAAGGCATGATCGTGGAAATAAATTAATTGTTCTATAATAGGCGATGCTCTATCTTGTAAATTTATATTGGCTCATGTTGTCATTATTTCTAACAAAAGTTTTCAGGAATACTTCATATATGGAGCTTAAATCCATCGCACTTATCTGCCATATTAGAATAATATTATAGTAAAGTATTAGCTAGTAATTGTTGGTAATTCTGAATAACTGTGTTCTGCAGGGGGCAAATTTTGTAATCATTCAATTGAGTTTCTTGTTTGTGTTGGAAATAGAATTTGTCGATTAGTTGCTATACTTTCTCATATAATGAAAATAAATATTAATACACCTACAACTAAGATTATAGAGACTGGAAGGAAATCACAAAAAATTACTCTTAGGTTGTCAAAAGAACTTGATGCTTTAAAGGATAAAGGAGAAGGTGGAAATATGGGCTAGGAGTGGTAATACGGGCTACCTCGTTTTTTTTTTACTCTATATGGTGTTGTTACCTAGCGAAAAAGCTCTAAAAGTACATCTCGTGTTCATCAGTCTGCGTGTACAAGGACACAAACCAGTTGCCTTTGTGGTGTGAATGTGGTGTGTTCTTTATGTTTTTCATCAATTTTCAAAGTTTTTGCAGGTATGAAGTTTCAATTTTATTGAAATAAATATATTTCGTGTTCAGAAATCACGCTCGATGTGTTACACTGATTAAGAATAGCTCTATCACATGACATAAGAATAATATTTATTTAGAACAACAATTGCCATACAAATCTTAGAAACCTTCATGAGTCAATGCTGCTAATTAGAGCTACCGCTATGTGTCAAATATGGGATAGGTAGTCCATATTAGCAGCACGTTAACGTCCTGTATCGTGATTTGCGTTATTTGTTACAGAATATTGCCACTGATGTGACACAGGTTTTCTACTTATGTTTCTTTGTTTTTTCCAATTTTATTTGCAAATTTTTGTGGTAGGTAACCTATATTTAGACCACTTCGTATTTCTTTCAAAAAGTAATTATATGCAAATATCTATTGCAACTATTGACCTTTAAGACTGGAAAAATTGTATATGAATAATTACTCTGTATGTCAATAAAGATTTCCAAGCAATATCCCACACCATTTTCCATTATTATGAGGAAAACAAAATGGTAGCCCATATTTCCACCTTCTCATCTACAATATTATACATCACCACATTCAGAAGCTTAGAAAATCATTTACCGTAAAAGTTGTAGATCTGTACCTCATGAATTGACACCTGAACAGACTCAAAGCAGACTGGATATCTGTCGTCAGCTTATCACAATCCCATGGATGATATATTTATCACTAGAAATGTCACGTGTGATAAAAAGTGCGTATATTACCGCAATCTTGACACCTAAAAACAGTGACTTGATCCCCGTCTGACTGCTAAAGTCGTTGTTAAACAAAATCGGTTCGGCCCCAAAGTAATGTTTTATGTCTGATGCAATTTTAAAGACTTGATTCACAGGGAGTTCGTTCTAAACGGACGTGCAGTCAAAGTGAATCTTTATACTCTACAGCTAAAACGAGTTCATTAAATTTTGAGAGAGGTACACGGCAATAGTTAATTGGAATAGAATTCTCTTGTAATAGGACAATTCGAGATCCCTTATCGGTGAACAACCAAGGAAAAAATCCAGGAATTGCGAAGAATCTTTTACCACACCCTGCGTATAGTCCTGATTTTGCATATCAAATTACCAACTGTTTCAAACCAAGACACACTACCTGCGTGGAAGAAACTTCCAAAACGTAGAAGCCGTTGAAATGGATATCACCGAATTCTTGGCATCAAAAACCAGAAAATGATACCACCGCGGGATAAAAAAAATCTCGCTGAAAGGTGGCCCATGACCATAGAGTCTAATGACTTTACTTTGAACACACTTTGTCACAACACACTCCCACTAGAAGTTTGCTCCCAGACCGATATTGCTTATGAAACAGTATCTGTTCTTGCAGGTTAGTGAAGATGATGGATGAAGATGAACAGCCTAGTTATTGGTTAAATGAATGGATTAATGAATGAATGAATGAATTAATTAATTAATTAACTATATATTATATTCCAAAGAACATAAGAATACAGAAACCTGGACGTATACATTTTAAAAGCTTATACTGAAAGACTGCCAAAAGCAGGACTTCGTTCCTAGAACTAAAAACACACAAAGGAATTAACAAAAAAAGGGTACAACACCAATATTCTACGAAATGATGGAGGTACAAATTTGAAAAATGAACATTAATGAGGACTTGAAGGTAAAATATCTGAATTCTTTTAACTGTTACTGGCTATTTTCTTAGAGCTCAAGTAAGTCACAGACAGTCCACCGTTGTGGCTGAGGGGTTAGCGAGTCTAACTCCGAACTCAGCGGTCCCGGTTTCGATTCCCGGTCAGGACAAGGGTGTGGTTTTTTCGGGGTTTTCCCCTCACTCCTATGGATGAATATCAGGTAACTTTGTCAGGCGTTTGGAACCCGACTCATCTTCGCCACTTCCTTTCCTTCCCAATCATCCTTTCCTCATCCCGTTTCTGGTTTTTCAGATTACTCTACAGGCGGCCTCCCGAAGCTGCTGGCTCTCTCGACCGGCTTCCGTGGAATGCAGTTCAGCGATGTTGGATGGCTTCTGCAATGGCACCCGAGGCGGACCTACTCGGGAGAGGAGTTTCGCCTCGGACCGACAGGGGGGCCTTGGGGGAAGTTGCCGAAGCAAGAATGGTAGGGACCGATCGTCAGGGAGTCATGTGGTTGGGTTGGTGCGCGTAGGGGATCTACGGCGCGCAACTCATTCCATATCGAGGGTTAGCGCAATGAATCTCAACACGTCGCAGTGCTGAGCCGTCCGTGTCTCCCTCACTTAAATCCCATTATATTCCAAGTCACGAACATCTTAGAAATTGTGTTTGTTTTTGCATAACATTAAATATATGCAAAAACCGTTGGAAATCATATATTTAAAAATGGATGACAACATAATAATCTAGAATAAGTATACTGAAAGACATAAGACATAGATTTATCTCAGCGAGGAAGGAAGGATGAAATCAGAGACAGAATGTACTTCTTGGCCTACCTGATAGTGATGATGATTAGCGGAATTCGTGGTACTAGATATGCCGCAGAGTCTAAATCCTTGACTGAGGAAGGAGAGGATCAAATGAAATATTGGAATTAAAGTAGATGATTGTAGTTTTATTTTTTAGAATTTATCTCAACTTTATAATATTCATTACATTGTCATGACTCTCACTCTTTGTTTTTGTGAATTAAGGTTTATAATTGATTTCTGTAAATTAAATTGAATGATTATAAAGAAAATAGGAATATCCAAAAACGTATCGTAGGAATGTTAGGAAATCTCTTCTAGAATACAATTATTAAATTGCAACTCGCAGACTGGTCTATATTTACATCGACGAGCTCCTATGAGATTAGAAAAGTTGTATGAAGATAGAGGTACAATTAAATAAGAAATTTGTTAAATTCTCACTTATACGCTAATGACAAGATTGTAATACTAAATACCGAAAATTAACTGCGAAGACAATACAGTATCTATTGTCTCTATCAAAGGCGTCATTTTAAGGAGAGAGGGGCCAGTTGGCCCTCCTCCTGAGTTTAAGATTATAAAGAAATAAAAATTGAGTAGCAGTACTATAGCAAATAATGTGAGAACTGTATGTTCAATGTTAAAATATTCCGGTTTTCAAAGTTTTAAGAAATAAAAGACGAGCTTTTATTTTATTGGGTTATTTTACGACGCTGTATCAACATCTAGGTCATTTAGCGTCTGAAGGAAATGAAGGTGATAATGCCTGTGAAATGAGTCCGGGGTCCAGCACCGAAAGTTACCCAGCATTTTCTCGTATTGGGTTGAGGGAAAACACCAGGAAAAAACCTCAACCAGGTAACTTGCCCCGACCGGGATTCGAACCCGGGCCATATGGTTTCGTGGCCAGACGCGCTGACCGTTACTCCACAGGTGTGGACTAAAAGAGGAGCTAGTTAATGGTTTTGCTAAAATGAATTCAAGGCGTTACCCTTTACTACATTAGTGGCTGTTATCTATTGTAAATGAAAGTGCACATTTTTTGTTAATTGAAATTAAAATATTTTTATCAATAAATTTGTGTGTGTTCAATTGTTTGCATCTGTCATATTAACAGCAAGTGCATGTAAATTACGTATCGTATGATTAGGAAATGACATTAAAACTAGGCCTTTGTGTGAAAACTGAAAATGTGCTGTAAAGTGGGGTAAATTTGTTCACAAAACAGCAAATAAATTAAATCATATCAACCTTATTTATTACTCAAAATAATATGAAATGATAAAGAAATGGAAGAAATAATGAACTTTAAAACTACTTTCAGTGCATATGATATCATTGTTTAAATATATAGGCTATGTTCTGGTCAAGTTTACCCCAACGGTCGTTTACTCCAGTTTACGCTGGAGAAAATAGTTCACTTCAGAGGAAAAGGGAAGGAGTATGCCACATAATATATCCTATTAGGTCTTTCCTAAAAATTCTTACCCCTTCATAAGCAAAAGCTGAAATGACGCTCCTGATCTCTGTCGGCTGAAAAACAAATAATTAACAGTACATTGCGTGCTAGTTTAAGTTTGCTATCAACAAATGTGCTGAAGAGGGCTCATTTAAACCAGCATAGCTCAGGGGTAAAGTTATATTCTCTTGGATCGAGGGCGGATTCTAACTATGTTGAGACTGATTACTTGGTTGGGATTTTTAGAGAATTTCCCTAATTATGAGATACATTCACCAAAATACTATCTCGTTATTACGAATCCCAATGACATTAGATAATCTAGCAGCTGATACATCATCTTAGAAAACAAATTAAAATGAGAGCTAGTTATCTTATAAGTTATGTAAAGTAACTATCAACCGAGACATGAACGTAGTAACAAAAATATACTGGAAGTGGACAAATATGTGAAATTCATAAGCTCTAAAATAAATTACAAGAAAATACCATATTTATGACATAGTAGGCAATGAGAATGCTCTTTCGTCTTTATATGGCAGTGAAACATGGACTCTGCTAAAAGAGAAATTTCAAGACTCAGTTCTCTGAGACGAAAGTCCTACGTGCTGTGAAAAGCTGATGAAGAGTAGACAGGAAAAGAAACAAAGATCTCAGGGATGAATTTCAAATATTTTCCATAGCAGACAAACTAATACAATACCAGCAAAGGTGGAATGAACACGTGCAAAGAATGATACCAAAGCTTGTTCCTCTGCAAGCCTGGGAATACACACCAATGAAAAGAGTGACTTAAGCAGTTCTAGAAATAACTTGTACAGGAAAATATTTCGTAGCCTAAATCTCTTGCACGAAGGAGCAGTTCGAGCACCGCAGCTTCGAATATAGCTTACCTTAGCACTTCATTACTTCACATTGGTAATAGAAGTACGAACGGCTGTTTTCTTTGTAGGTATCGTGTAGAGATGAACAAAACTAACTGCCGCTCTCGCTCGCTGTGTTCGTTGCATTTGTCTTTCGAGTCTTGTCTCGTCATTCTCGTGCGCTTCGAGTCTCGCTCATGATTCTCAAAATAGTATTTGGTCGGCGTGGAAATATTTCCTAACTTTGAATAACATTCACCATTGAAATAAATAACATTATAAATGTTTAAATGAGACAAAAATACAAAACAGAACAGTATCTTAGTTATCAAAATGTTCTGGTTCTATTATATGATATTACTTATGATTATATAAATAGAAAAAAAATCTAAAATAAATGTGCATTTCTAAGAAACATAAAAGATAACGTTAATATCTTTTTGCTTGAGATTGCACACTTGATCTCAAACATATGAAAAGAAAATCCATAGTCTTTTAATAAGTGCCTAGTAATTAAATAAAGACTGGGGAACGGATTATTATACATTGAAAGGTAGAGATGATGTTTCAAATAGGCTACTTGATTGTTTATACATATATAACAGTTGCCAAAGGAGATAAAAGTTCAGTCAGGTATAAACAACTATTGCGATTCAAGGCTGTTTGACGTTCGGGACTTCGGGAGTGATCAATCTCGACGTCTCGAAACACTCACAAGCATTCTTCATGTCAACGACGCGACGTGTAGAACATTGCCGTGCGGGTTTTCGGCTTTGCGGGCGCTGTCAGTCTTGCTTTTTCGATCGTTGTTCATCTCTAGTATCGTGACTCAGCTATATGGTGCCATCTGTCGATCCAAGTATTTAGATTTAAGGATTAAGATAGAATCTCACTAGTACATTTTTTTAAATTCTTTATTTAAGGACGCTGTATCAACTACTAATTTATTTATCGCCGATGGAATTGGTGATAGCGTGGTGATATTTGGCGAGATGAGGCTGAGGATTCGCCATAGATTACCTGATATTCTCCTAAAGGTTGCGGAAAAAGTAGGAAAAAGCCACCAAAGGTAACCAGCTGAAGTGGGAATCGAATCCACGCACGAGCGTAACTCCAGACCAGAAGGTAAGCGCCTCTCAAAACTGACAAGCAAACACTCTGCCCCAGATAAAAAAAGTTAATTTTTTTCTTTCACCATGTTAATAATATCAAAAGAAGTGCTTATATAAATTTTGGCCACTCGATCGCAATTATTACACAGGGGCCGTTAACAGAAAGAAAACATAATTTTATTGGAAACATTTATTGAAACGGACACAACAATTGTTGAGCTATTTTCAACATATTCCCCACCGGAAATGAAATATTTGTCATATTATGGGATCTACAGAGAGGTGCAGACCTCTGTCAAACGCTGGTTACGATCTCAGGCTGACTTCTACGACAGAAGGAAACAAATATTGATTCCATGGTATGACAAATGTCTCAATTCCAGTGGGAGGCATGTTGACAAGTAGCGCAACAATTGCTGTATCTGTTTTAATAAATCTTTCCATGCAATTGTGCTTTTTCTGTAAACGGCTCTAGGGCAAAATCACTTTCTGCACGACCAAAATTTGTATAAACACTTCTTTTGGCATTTTCATGGTGGAAGAAAAACATTTAACTTTTTTCTATCTGCCCCCACCAAAATGTTTCCTTGTGAGCTCCCAGGTGGCTCCGGTTCCCCGGTGCTCTTCCACTACGCCTCCTCAGACTGCTACCATCTATATGCCAATCACAATATTACGTCACACTGACACTGTTTTAGTCAATGCTATTGTAATGATGATGTATACTGAAACTGAGAATAACTACGAAATAATGGAGGGGAACGGAAGAACCTCGACAAAGATCTCCAGTATCCTGCGCTTTGTCCACCATAGATATGACTCCGCCATCACCTAGATTCGAACCAAGATCCGCAGTCATCGTAAGCCAGTATTCTATCGTTTCGGCTACCAAGGTAACTGATAATGACATTAAATTGTCCATTAACACAGAATTTATTACGTAGCGCCAGACAGAATTGTTACCTTTAGAGCATACAGCTATGTACGAATATATGCAACCCTGGAGAGAGCGCTAAATAGTAACTCGACTGCGAAAAGCGAGACGTTGTCGTCCGCCATGTTGATGGATGTGTAAACACGTGAGCTGATCGTATACCATGTGGTGTTATAACTAGCCTGAACGTAATATAAATTCATCAATTGTCTTAATAACTTTTTACAGTGTTATGTGTGAAATAAACCTAGAAATTTATTTAGCAGTTTTATGTAACAACCACAAAAATAATGACTGTTCTATCGACTAAAATCTGGGGGCAGATTAGAGCAGTTTATTCGGATCATGGAATTAATCATACAAGAAAGGAAAAGTGTAATCAAGTTTGATGTCTATTAAGGGTGAATGAAATATTTTTATCTAATATATTGTCTATTGTATTTTATTGTACAGTAAAACTGGAAATTCCGGGTATTATTTGGTTCCAGGCTTGAGCCGCTTTTGAAGAGTGTAGATTTTTTTTTTTAGAAAAGCAATTCTGGAAAATTTTACCAAAATGTAGGTCTCATATTTAGGCCTATATTAAAATATGGAATACGATCTAATTCAGTTTTTTTTAAGTCCACTGTTATTTCTCTTTTTATTAAGCTCATATTGGAAGCAATGTAGGTAGGCCTACCCAGACTCTTTCATTTATATAACCAAACAGTATACAATTTTATTCACCTGTTTACACTTCCACCAACATGGCGAACCACTGCAGACAACGCCTCGCATTTCGAATACACGGCAAGCCATCCAGCTTAGCTGTATCCATCGATGCCTTTAGAGTAGAGAAATAAAAAAGGATTATATAAGGACACCATAAAAATGTTGGTAGATGGGATTTATCACCATCTGGTTATTTCTTGGCGATCCGTATGTTTACAGACAGAGATACCTTTCTACAATTTCCACGGTCTCCCAGAACTTAGTCTGACATTCAGGGTGTTATCTCTCACAGCCCTGACCAGTCTGTTTAAATCCATACGTTTGATGTGGTCACTAACCTCACGTCTTAGTTTCAGCACCCATTCTCCTATAGGCTGGCTACGTAGTCTTGTCTAATGCTGCCTTTCGATCGCGTCTCATATTTCCTATCATTAATTTCAGTGCTTACTTCTGACTTTGTTAATATTAGATATTTTATTATTTCTGCAACTTATGTCAGTAATGTGCTTATAATTGTTTCAATTAGATGTGTTTTTAAACATATTTGAAGAACGTAAGTTAGTAAAATGAAGTGAAAATTTAAAACTTAATGGGATTTACAAATTTGAAAGTCATATCATCTATTTGTTGGAAGATTATCCGAGAAGTTCATATTCAAGTCATGGAAGCAATCAAAATTTCTGTATAACTGAAAAGTATAGTTTGGCGAAACAAATTCTTGATCGTGAACATGGGGAAACCTTTCGGAAGACTGATTTTTATCTACATCGTCGAGATCTCATCTGAAAATTTAAGGAAAAATAAACAAAAAATTAGAGCAGTGACCTGGCTTCATAGATAAGAAAGGAAGACACAGTTAAATGACATGTTTTTTTTTAATTATCCAAGGGATACTTGCTAAAATAATTATTAAAAATGAATCTGCTTGGAGAAGGTAACAACGACATTATACGTCACTGAGATATATCAATATAACTGAAGAAACTGTAACAGAATAAGAAAAAGAAGAGACTTGAAACTCGAGCATCAAATGATTAAAATGTTACAACAATTTCAATACCTGGCGTCAGTTGCTTACTAACGAATAATTAAGATGAAACACAATTTTCAACAGTAATCTCACTAGAGGTTTTGATTTACCTAGAGAAAATCAAAACTGGAGTGGGGTTTGATTTACTATTATGAAATTAGAAGAAAGTATATAAAGATTAGAAGAAATAAAGTACTCTAATACAATAAAATATTAATTGACTTACTAAAATTCTGTTTCACTAATGCTAGCTTCACCAAAACGTTTGAACGGAGCCGCCATTTTCAGTTGACTGTCTATGCTGTAAACAAATGACGATCGCAAAGCGTGTTCTATAGTACTGTAAAGAATTTTCAGTTTGAAATGATGGCAAATAATGAAACAAATGGTAGGAAGGTGATAAAAACAGGAGAAAGTATATAAAGATTAGAAGAAATAAAGTACTCTAATACAATAAAATAGATATTAAATGACTTATTAAAATTCTAATTCACTAATGTTACCTTCATCAAAATGTTTCAATGAAGCCGTCATTTTCAGTCCACTATCTATGCGGGAAACAAAGCATGGTTTACAGTATTAGTGGAGTCCTGCAGCCCGGAGCGCCACTTGTACTTCTGCTGCGTTCGTATAGCGTCATCGCGACAGTGCACATTACGCCCGTGTCTCCACTCGTCTCGGTCGAGTTATACCGAAAAGAATTTGCGGTATGAAATGTTGACAAACAAAAAAAACAAATGCCAGGGTAGTGATAGAAACAAACAAATGCTAGGGAAGCGATAAAATTGTGCGATAAGCAGCCATGATTGGTTGAAAGACGTCCTTTCGTACCGTTTTAATGGTCAAAAGTAATATGACGTAGTAAGAGTGTAATAGTCATTATAATTACATGGAGAACACAAATGAATCACACGATTTCTCAGCAATCTTGTATTAATCAGATCGAAGCTAACACCATTTGACGGACTCGCCTGCATGAAAAAACATGTGGTTTCTTAGACACGCTGAAACACCGAATAACAAATTGTGGAACTGCAAAAAGGACTTGGGATGGAGCAAAACATCTATTGCAGCAGATATGGCCTACGTCACAATTAAATGATAAGCATCAAACTCTCTTGTTAGTAGACCCTCCAACTGAAAATGCAGTTTTCGTCAAGGTTTGGCTTGCTGCAGGATTTCTACATTATCTACTGACGGCATCATTACACACAATGGAGGAGTTCTTGAAAATCCTCACAACAGAACGCCAAAAATTTGAGCAAAAGTGCAACGCCATGAACACTCAGAATTTACAGGAACTAAAATCATTGCACCTTTAAAATAAGTACATTCAAGGTACAAGGTTATGCCCGGTTTCAAGTGTTTGTTTTATGTTTTTTTTCTGCATTTTATTCTTCAGTGTATTTAGTGTATGTATGGTGTGAATGAATAATTAGGGTATTTGTATGTAAAAAAACTAATTAAAAAAAAAAGAACATAGAGGAAGGTATACAGCTAAAAAGTGATAAATGGACCCAAATTTTATTTAGTCGTGACAGAAGACGAAAATAAACAAAATGAGATATGTTCCATCATGTTATTATTAGTATTCACTACAGCTCGTTCAAAGCAACACAAATACTAAAGGGTGATTAACATATAAGCTTGGAAATTAATTTTACTTTACGAATTATGATCCTTTAAGGTTTGTGGTAATTAAATTCAATTTTCAGCGAAATATTAATATTGTGTTACGAAAGAACGCTATTTCTATACTTATATTCTGTGAAATATAACACGAAGTGTCGGTATTTATTCATAATTTAACTGTTTATCAAGAACTTACAATGATAAATTAAGTGCAAGATTGATTGATTTATATCTGATATGAAATGAATTTGTTTTATTTATTTCGACATATTGCACATTGCCTGTTATGTCTACAGTAAGTCCATTTAAATATTTTACGTACCTGTTTATATGCTGCATGTATTTTATTGATATAGAGCCAGTTAAAAATAAAAAAAAAAAAAAACAAAAAAAAAAAGCTACGGCCATGGAATTAGATTGGAATTATAGAGCATCGTCCAAAGTTTTATTATAGTTGGCTATGGTAACTATAGATGATTTTAATTGGTTATTTTTACGACGCTTTATCAACCGTTGTGAATATATAGCGTCTTAATGAAATAAAGGTGATAATATCAGTGAAATGAGTCCGGGATCCAAAGCCGAAAGTTACCCAGCATTTGCTCTTAGTGGTTGAGGGAAAATCCCGGAAAAACCTCAGCCAGGTAACTTGTCCCAACCGGGATTTGAACCCGGGCTCGCTCGTTTTACGGTCAGGCAGGCTAACCGTTACTCCACAGCGGTGGACAAATACCGATGATGACCGTGTGCATCGGTTGCATAGAGTTCCTAGGACTGCAAGATGACAAACAATTCGGTGATGAGGCAACCTTTCATAAGAGTGGAAGGACCAATCGTCATGATGTGAGAATTTGAGGGTATGAGAATCCATGAGCATATGCTGAGCATGAACGTGATTCACGGAAGCTTTGTGTGTTCTGCGTAATGCCATACGATAATGTACAGGCCTAGGCCTACGGACCATTTAACTTCAATAAATCAACAGTAACAAGGACCTGTAATCTGGGTATGCTCAGCGAATGGATGATGCTGCAGATAAATGATGACAAGGATGACTTCATCTTCCAGCAGGATGGCGCACCACTGCATTTTGAACCGCGAAGTACGCTGCTACCTTAATACCCATCTATCACGACGTTGGATAGAACGTGCAGAAGAGAATATAATAATTTGAATCTTTCAAGATGGCCTCCCCGTTCGCCATATATGACGTTTTGCAACTTCTTTTTGTTGGGTTATATAAAGGAAGCCGTGTTTGTTCCAACCTTACCACACAGTCTTGCTGAGTTGAGGCTGCGGATTACCAGGGCTGTTGACGGCATTGATAGTGCTATACTGAGAAGAGTATGGGAACAGTTTCGACACCACATCAACCGGTTCCATGTCATAATACTGAGTACCTTTAAAAGTTTGAGAGATTTGTCTCTTTTTTGTAAAGATTCCATGAGTCTAGGAAAATAAAAAAATTTGTAATAATTAAAAAAATCGTCTAAATCTTTTGCGTAGTTGGTACAGCTATATGGCGTACATTTAATAAATAAATAAGAAAAATAATTATTAATAATACAAAATATAAATTCAATTGCATTTCACTCTAAATTATATTTACAATCCTTAAAATTGAAAACAAATATCACAATAACACCAAAGCGAGAACATAAACGCTTCACGCAATTACAGGGGTCCTATGAATCTTCTGTTACTTTATTTTATAAACTCTCACCTTCAGTATTTATTCCTTCCACACAGTGTCATTTAACGACTCTGATAATCTTGAAATTGTTTATTGGGTTATTTAATGACGCTGTATGAACTGGTCGGTTATCTATCATTAGTGACATTGGTGATAGAAAGTTGAGTCTGAGAATTTTCCACTGGATTATATATTTGCCTTACAACTAGATGAAACATCGGAGAAAGAGACCCTGACGATAATGAGCCTAAAACAAGAATTTATCCCACACCCGAAAACAGTCCCGGAGATGGAGTTCAGCTCTAAAACTTATCAGATATGCCGATGTTTTGCAAGTTTTACTGATTTGATCGCGTTCGTCGGAGGGTAGGCATCCGGTACTCGTGACTTTCGGTTAAACTGAATACTGGTTAGTAATAATTTCTGTATTTTCTATGACTTAACAGCTTTGAAATTACCTAAAAATGGTAACAATGTTTAAATTTCGACTCTAACAGTGAATGTTCAGTTTTCTTTTCTCAATCGTACTACCAGGGACTGGAATGCTCTACCTGCAGACCTACTAAAGGCTTTATCAATAACAAAAATGTATTTAAAAATAGGCTTAAGGACTTTACTAATAGAAGGTAGTATATTATGTACACTAGTTTGTAGTTTTACAAGTATAGTGTGTAAGCAGAGAAACATAGTGAATCACCAGTGATGTATATTGGGTGTGCAGTGTGCTGTAGTGAAAGTACAGTGAGCTTCAAAGCAAATTGCGAGAGTTATAGTGGCAGAGAAAGATTTATTTATAGTGAAAGATGTGAGTTATAGTGAACGTGCTAAAATAGCTTGCAATAGTGTCTAGGTTAGCGATTTTGAGGTTAATATAGTAAGTACGATTCTATGGAATAATACGACTGTAATTGATGTTTTGTTAGTTGAAGTGTTGCATCAGTGAAGAAGCGTGTTGTGTCAGTGGTGTTTGTATTAGTGTAGTTTTATAGTTTATAATGGTAATGCAAAATATCTGAAGAGTGAAATGTTTTTTTAAATATTAGTGGAATCAGGCTAGTGCCAGTGAAATGTGTCATAGTTCCAGTACAGTGACTGAGTTGAAAGTGAAATGAGTGTAATGCTGAAAGGTGCTTGTGTATGTATAAACATATATATAAATATATTCGTGGGTTCAAGTTCGAACTTAGGGTTAAGATACAAATTAGATTTACTTTAAATGTTATTTTAAGTGATTGATCGTGCTTCATTTAATTTAGGATACTCCTTGTTAATATTATAATACTATTATTATTATAAGTAATTATAATTTATCATTAATTGTCATTATTGAGTGTAATTAGTTACCACGCCACTGGGTATTTACCCACTTGCAGTGTGAATACATAGGCCTACATACATACATACATACATGCATGCATGTATACATACATAAATACATCAAAATACATTTATAAAGTCATGCAAGGAAGGGTATGGTAAAGGAAATGTTAAATAAAAACAACTTCCAACACGAATTTTAAGACGCAAAAATCTCTTTCCAAAAACATGCTATTTGTTAACCTTTTAATGTGAAGAATCATATGCTGGACATAGGTCATCAGTAGACCAGGTATAATAACCCTATCTTCTATAATATAATGACTTTCTGTCAATAAATAGGGTAAGCAATAATTTATCGCAAGTATTCAACGAGAGCACAACATAGATTCAAATCAGGAAAATGAAACAGTGATCTAGGTTAATTGTGACACTATTTTTGCATAAGAGTGTGATTTAGTCAGCAATAAAGACAGCTAATAGGCTCACAATAACAGCAGAGCAGCACTGTTATTATATTTTTGAAAACGATTATTTTTTTGTCTCTTAGAGTTAGTACTGACAGGTTCTTGTAGATTAATTTTTCTTTAAAATATATACCTATGTGCAAATGTTCGTGGAGAACAACTATTCCTAAAATAAATACTGATCTACACCCATACTCTCAACTACAGTATTTACCGAGATGCAAGACTGAAAATAGAAGAAATCCAATGTTCCGAGCATTAGCATCCAATCAATTTTCGACTAGGGTCTTAATCTGAAGTTTTAGAATGATCCCTTGTAATATCAAGAAAATTATAAAAAAAAGGCAGGAAAGAAGTCGGTTCTCCTTTTTTAATGGATGAATATTCGAGGGTTCAGAATGACAAGGTTCTATCTAGTGTTTAGTAAATTTTACAGGAGAGCATTGCAGATAAGAACCTTTTCATGCTAACTTTATCACGCAATATAATTGAGATATCAACATATAATTTATTTGGTAGGTAGCTGTGAAATAGCAGAATTCAATCCAAGAAAAATCTCAATTTTGCTAAAAATGTCAGATAGAACCTTGTCATTCTGAGCCACGTACTGCTTGTTATAGTAACAAGCAGATCTTGAGAGTGCTTTTCGAGAAAATTATTTCAGGAGACTTCATGTTTTCGAATTTCTGTCGCTTTGTGGGAAAACTTCTATTTTGTGGAAAACTTACAAGCTTAGTTGTCTCATTTAGCTCGCGCTTTACAGAGATGTTTTATGATGCTAACTCTGTCCCTCCTACAGTGATACCTCAAAGTTTCTCTGCTTTATGAAGAGTAGTAAAGTATCCAATTTAATAAAGATATATAAAACCTGTTTAATATGGAAATACTATGGTTTTTATTACGAAACATCCCTCGTTGATATATATTTCACACCCCGCACGTAGAGTCCAGGGGTTGGTTACGAGGGGGATGCGCAGACATATCCCATTTGGGAGACGCGGATTCCTTTTCAGATATAAGGAAAAAGGTTGAGGTGGCGTGTTGTAAAAAATAAAGAGAGAGCAGGGGGGAAGTGAAGAAATTTCCAAAAGGCAAACGGCGCCGAGGAATATATTACTTTCATCCCCAACACATACAACCCCCCAACACACATACACAAAGGGAAAGATTCATCCCTAGAAAGTCATATCCACACCCCTGCATGTCTCAGGCGTGGTATAAGCCATAACCGTAATGTAAATATGATTATTGTTTATGGTGGACGAGTTCATAAATCAGATCGAGCCTACCTTCCGACTGCGCGTGCTTCTCAGTGCATACCACATAAATGAGGGCCAGTCAAGCTCAATCGACAGGCTCGCGTGAAGGTAGCGGTTCAACACTAATTAATAAGAGAACATCATGCTCTTTTACTCGTATTTCTCTTCGTGTATACTGTAGAATTCGTACTGTATTTATTCTCTCATTATATCTAAGTGATTTTTGTATTATCAATGGTTTTAAATACGGTGAATGATCATGTTCTGTTCGCTTATAGCGAGAATAACCTACAAATGGCCACCTAGATGCACTACAATACAATTGTAAATGTAATTTTAAAACATCCATTAGAAAATCTAAGGGAAGTTTGTTAGATCAAGATAATACTCCCTCAATTCCAAAATATGGTATAGTAACAAACAAAACAACTTTGATTATTGCACATGCGCGCACGAAATGTTTCGCGGTGTAGTATTCTGTTCAGTAGTGAAGTAACTATCAGACAGTGCAGTTCTGAATGTTTCTAGTCTTCTTTAGGGCATCAAACTATAGTATTTAAATAGTTCATTATGAACAGAAATGAAATTGGCACCTGCTGTGATGTTCTTTTTGCAGAAAACATAACACCAACCTATCAATTTTAACTAGACCATCTAAAGCACAATAGTCGTATAAAAACGGGTTGTAATTTTCGCAGTTTTTATGTTAATTTGCCTCTCTCAAAACAATTTTCATTTTTCTTTTATTAATTTGACATCGCACAGAATGAAATGTACCCAATTTTTTATGTTTTCTTCATGTTAATTTATCAATCAAATAAGTATCTAGAAGATGTATTAAAGTTACATTATATTACTAACAACTTTAACAAATGTAGGCCTATACCATAGTTTGGAACAGCATTAATTATACTTTTCATACAATATTTTGGAACAGAGGGATTAGAAAAGTAAGTAATTAATTACCTACATTATGACGCATATTGCACGTTAAGCATGCTCTAATAATGTCAATAACTTTCCATATAAAATGGAAAAAACAACCTTAAAGGATATTCGCTGCGGGTTGCTTACGTCAGGCATTATCTCGTACGAGTTACAATTATTGGACATCTATGTTGTGACGTATCATATGACGGTGTACAAAATAAGATAAATTATGTATGACACTATAAGAAGAATATGAGGAAATGGTGTATTAATATGATGAAGTAATAGCAGGGTTAGTTATATAATGTAAAAATGAATTTGAACAGATGCACTTTGTCAAGGTTACGGAATTTTTTGTTTAAGACCAAGTTATATATCAAGTACGAGCGCTAATGTGGCTGTGTTAAAACTGTTTCGACGGTGAAGTTAATAATAGGGTATGTTTTTCCTGAAATTGTCAACAAGAGTTATGTTTACTATAGTTGATAATAATTTTAAAGCTATTTATGTTATGTGCAGGATAAATTATATAGTTACTTATGAGAAAGGTGCGAGTGAAGTTGAATGAGAAAATTAATATAAATAGCTAATAGTATAGCTTTGAATGAGAGCAGTGAAGTAGTTTAATAAAATGTGATAAAATAGAAGAAGAGATAAATGAAAGTGAAAGAACATGAAAGACATAGTTAAGAGCACGTATTAAGATCACGATTCGTCCATGTTTTAAGCTGTAAATAGTTTAAGTAAGGGAATGCTGACCCGAAAACAGAAATATGAAGGGTCAAGCAGGACCGAGTATATTGAGAGATATACACATCGCATCACATCACATCACATATATTGAGAGAAGTATACATCACATCACATCGTAATCACATCACATATATTGAGAGAAGTATACATCACATCACATCACATCACATCACATCACATCACATCACATCACATCACATCACGTATATTGAAAGAAATATATACGAATAACACAAGGAAAGAGAGAAGGATAAAGTTCATAAAGTAATGGCTGTGTCTGTACTAACTTATGGATGCGAAAACTGGGCCTTGAACAGAGAAGACAAAAGAATTGAAACAGCGGAAATGAGATTTCTGAGAACAGCTGGGTAATAGGCTACATCAGTACGCTGAGAGATGGGATTAGAAATGAAGATATCAGAAACGAACTGCAATCATGAATAAGGAAGAAATTACAGGAACAACTCTTACGGATGGATCATCGAAGGCTGGCGCGACAAATCATGCACTACACTCCTGAAGCACAAAGAATATGTGACGCCAAGAAGCTAGGAAGATGAATTATAAATGTTTCCTATATAGACGGAATAGGCTATACGACCAACCAGGAAGATGATGATGATAATGGTGATAATTATGCTAATATGTACTTCCAAGATTATGTCTATTTCATATCTTATCGCTAATATTAGGGGCTTGTGTATGATTTAAAAATTTGTAATTTGTATGAACTCCATTTAGTGATGTGCAAAGAAAACTTTTTCGCATGAAATTTTTCTTCTGGAAAAATTGTTTGCGCCTAAAGAACTGCACATGTATTTTCATTAGCCGCCAGCGTATCAAATGTAAGTCTTAAGTCGTTTACTCTTTGATGACTCCAGAATAAGCGTCATTATCACGTTATGTTTGTTTTACCAAATATTAATACTGGTTAAGAAACAAGTTCTGAGGAATATCTTATGCTGAGAACTTTACAGATCTAATTTAAATTGTCATAACATTATTTGCTCCACTTGGAGCTGATGTAGGTGTATGACTATAATTTTAAAATAATTAATTATTGTTGGCTAAGGAAGACGTTAATGTGTTGTGTGGTGCGTTATTCTCAGACTTCATTATATATGAAGGCTCTCCAATTTATTTTTACAATCCATACACAGCCAGTTAGTTACCCATACCCACAGCAAGAGCGAATTACTACGTTGTATTGTACTGTATGTGGTTTATGACTGAGTGGGGAAAATTGTTCCGTACGGTTGATTTTCAAACAACATTTATTTATAACTCTTGATCCATTCTGAATTGAGGGACTTAGAACAAAAAGCAGGTAAGTGACGGAAACATAGTTTTGAGAAAATTAGAGTTAAAGTTCTACATGCAATGGAATATTATACACTAGTTTGGTGAAATGATGTCCATATAGCAGCACTGCACAGTGTGATCACTTACCTGACTTTATCCCAAAGAAACATCCTTTTGGGCTATCACAACACGCACTTACCTCATTTTTTTTAATAATGTCACTTACCTCCTTTTTGTTCTAAGCCCCTCAATTGTGCATGCATAGTTTTCATGTGATTATGTAATGCAAAATAATGCTGCGCTAATGGTGGAAAGTAGTTAATCTAAACATCAGAATAAGATTTGAAAGTCATATTGAAGTTAAGATTTCAGACAAGTTGAAGTATATACAATAATAAATTGTTTTATATGAAAATTGTATGTGACATCCTAGATCATATATGTAACACATAGGTCATCGCTATGTTAAAATCGTTTGCACTCTGAAGAGGACAACCGTCTGGATCGCCACTCGTCCGCCGTAAACGAACACGAGATGGCAGTACAGTCGCTAATGCAATTCAAATGGGGATAATGAAGTGACTCCTTATGTAATAACTAGATGGCAGCGTAGTAAACCCGACAAAAGTTGTTAACGTCAAAGCCTATAAGGCCGATCTATCTAGGGTATATATGATCTATGGTGACATATACCTCAACGATTCGAGTGACTGATTAACAAACTTACAGAACACCTATAATTGTAACCTTTTCTTCGAACATGGTAACACTAATGGCTTTAAATTTTAATTATCAATACATACATCTAATTTTATGATTGGAACTTGTTATATAACGTCAAAAGATTCAAATAATGTGTTTATCACTTTATATCACTGTTAGTTTGAAAACTTTACAAAACGTTTTATCATATTAAATGACTTAGAACCACATTTCCTATCATATTGTTTTTAAACAGTTTTTATTTGTATTTATAATATGTGTATATATATTTTTTTCTTGTATTTCACCTATGCTCAATTTGTCAATTTATGACTCTCCACCTGAAGTTGATTTTTTTAAAATCTAAAATATTTGTGGATATATAATCTTGTGATGTCAAATAACAGAAAATTTTTTTCTGTATTAATTGATCAGTGTTGACTGAAATTATAAAACAATTTATTATTATATGAGAATAAGAGTTGAGTGATAATTATTATCAGTACAATTACACAACTTTGCAAAATCGTAAGGTAAAATATTGCTTAATAATGGAAAATTTTTCAGTAAAATTTATAAACATATGAATACAATAATTATAAAACTCAGCGATACCAATCAGCTAAAAGAGAGGCTTAATAATACTTAAAGAAAATTGCATTTGGTTTACTTTCATCTTCATCTTTCCAGAAATAAGGTAGCCTATATCGCGAGTCTATCGATTGGACTAGTAGATCGTCGACTTTCTAAGCTGGTAATCAATGTCCGAATTCTGATCGGTTTACGCGAAATTTGTAGATTAAGACGGTGTTTGGTCGAAGGTTTTCGCAGGTCATTGATTTTTTCCCCTACCGCTATTCTACTATTGTTCTATTAATCATAATAATCATCATACAGTGCGCTGTAGATCCCTCCCATTTTACACCAAGGGCAACGTTCTCCGCAAAGAGTACTTCATCTAGAGTGGGACAGGGATGAAATTTTACTGTCTATACCCGCATATTCAAAAATTGTTCCACGTATATCCTGTAATTTTGCAATACCATTTATTATATCAACTTGTCGTTATAGTGACTGAAATCTAAAGTGCAGAAATAATAAAGGAATTACGAGTATAGTTCTCTACTATAGGCAGACATTGATTCTTTAGGATGTCCAAATTAGAAGACTGAACAATACAGTTGAATGTTACAGGGAATAAACGTCTAGCGTATGAAGGATACAGATAAAGATGATGATGATGATGATGATGATTCTACTTCATTATATTTTCTGATAATTTAACTCTTAGGAGCCGTGTGTCAATTAGGTATAGTGGCCAGCTGGTATTATGGTCATGACGTGATATAATATGATATATATATATATATATATATATATACGTTGATATTATTTAATTTTATATAATATTAAGGACATTGCACTTGATTAAAACAATAAAACATGTTTTTTGTAATGTTTTATATTTCTTAAAAAAGGAGCAAAATCATTTCAACTGCAATCAACTGAAACCCCGTCAGCTTCCATGTGTACCATTACTCCGATTATTTTACATGGCACTCCCCATCCTTTACCACAGGCTGAATTGACAAGGATGAAATTTTACTGTCAATACCTGCATATTCAAAACTTTTTCCGCGTATATCCTGTAATTTTGCAGTATCATTTATTATTTCAACTTGTCGTTATAGTGACTGAAGTCTGAAATGTACAAATAATGAAGGAATTACGAGTATTTTACCGGTTATAGTTCTCTATTACAGGCAGATATTGATTCTTTAGGATTTCCAAAATTAGAAGGTTGAACAAAAAAGTTTAATGTTACAGGAAATAAACATCTAGCGTATGAAGGATACGGATAATGATCATAATTCTACTTCATTATATTGTTTGATAAATTACTGGTACGAATATCGTTCCTGGTAGCAATAATCTTACTTACTTACTTAGAAATGGCTTTTAAGGAATCCGCAGGTTCATTGCCGCCCTCACATAAGCCCGCCATCGGTCCCTATCCTATGTAAGATTAATCCAGTCTCTACCATCATATACCACCTCCCTCAGTTCCATCTTAATATTATCCTTCCATCTATGTCTCGACCTTCCCAAAGGTCTTTTTCCCTCCGGCCTCCCAACTAACACTCTATATGTATTTCTTGATTCGTCCATACGTGCTACATGCCCTGCCCATCTCAAACGTCTGGATTTAATGTTCGTATTTATGTCAGGTGAAGAAGACAATGCGTGCAGTTCTGCGTTGTGTAACTTTCTCCATTCTCCTGTAACTTCTCTCTGTTATTCTCTCAAAGTGAGAGTCTGCGTTTCACAACCATATAGAACAACCGGTAATATAACTGTTTTATAAATCCTAACTTTAAGATTTTTTACACCAGACTAGATGACAAAAACTTCTCAACCGAATAATAACAGGCATTTCCGATATTTATTCTGCGTTTAATTTTCTCCCGAGTGTCATTTATAGTTGTTATTGTTGCTTCAAGGTATTTGAATTTTTCTACCTTTTCAATGGATGAATCTCCAATTTTTATATTTCCATTTCGTACAAAATTCTGGTCACGAAACAATCATATACTTTGTCTTTTCTGGATTTACTTCCATAAAACAAAATGTGAAGTGCACAGTAATCTATGTGAACGAGGTGCTGTAAAACGAAGATAGCCAGCCTACTCTGCACTCTAATGGAAAAATGTTTAGTTGCTATGTAGTGGGTTGGCGAGTGAAGTTAATGCAATTGCAGTGCGGGTAAAACCGAAAGAAATCGCATTAACTCGTCCGTCAACCGCTAGATTACTGGGAAACATTTTTCATCAAATTGAACTAACCTTTTACAAGAAGCAGCGCCATTTAGAGTTGACTGATAGCTTAGGCAACGCCCACTGGTGACCTCCTTCAGTATTACACCGTCAGCTCAAAGATCAATTAAGTTCTTTATTCCAAAAAAATATTCTCCGCTGTGGCTAAAGGAATAGAATTTCTGCGCTGCAAATTAAGCGAGTCCGGGTTCTAACACAGGAAGAGAAGCAAAGGTTTATCTTCATCCCGTAAGGATTGTGAATATGTCCATCCCAGATTTCCAACATAGACAATGGATATTTTCCTTCCGTCTATAGAACTTGGTGGTTGCCCCTTGTGTTTTCTCATTTGTAGTCTATGCGGTGGTTTTTCGCCGTGGTGATCACACGGTCAGGGAAGTCCACACTGTGCATATGTTTAGTGTTTCAAGAGTATAGTCTATCCTGCACTACATTGCCTTTAATTTAGTGTCAATGGAGAAAGTAAAACGAGCAAAAAATAAACAAAATAAATAAATAAATAAATAAATAGATCAGTCAATAGATAAAAAAATAAAATCTATTGTTTCTGATAAAGCAGTCGTCGTCAGCACTCGCTGAAATGGGTAGAGTGCATGGAGGGTAAGGAACTCTGCTCCGTAGTGCACAAGGGATAGAGATCAGCATACCCGCCAGCAGCGACGATTGCACGCTAGGGCTGTGCCTTGTCCGCGGGTAAGAGATGCTAGCCCGAGCGTGCACTGTTTTGAAGACCGCTGTGATAAAGTGTTGCAACCAAAATTTCGTGTCCATTTTTCTTCCAAGTTGAATTTCGCTTCTGCATAATGTCCTTTGAAAAGCATTTTTATATGAAATATCACAATAGCTATTTGTGAAAGTTTGATAAATGTACCTACATAATCTCCATGCAAGCGAAAATGCAAAGGGCCGAAGTGAAATCGCTGAAATAAATGATAATTAATTTTCCTACTATGAGACATAGTTTCAGTCAAATTTATTACTTTTTCTAGGATTCCGTTTTTATATTAATACTATTTGAATCCATAATTTAAAAAATATGCTCCCCATTTTGCATCCTTTAGCGGTTTCAAAATAATTATTGTAACATGAAACAATCGTCAAGCTCAAGTATCCGATCTTGTGATATTACTGTTGATAAAATCAATGCAAGATAGTCGATCGTGACTTGAAAGAACACTTCTGTTAGATGAACACGAGTAGCATCTTGCCGGGAACTATGGGTTTATAAAGGAAAAATGTCCTGGACTAGTGACCATTTTCATTCAAATGAAAGATGTATACAAATACAAAAAGTACACTTTATTAAGTGTAAGTAGCTATGTCTATTAAACAACCTGTAATCTAAATGATAAAAATATGTATATATGAACTTTATTTCTTTTTACAAAATGGGCTTTTGTTTTCCGAAACACATCTCAATTTCAAGTGTGATTTGAGATTTTCGCGGTGAATGGTTCATTCTCTATTTGTATCATTCTTTTACCTTCAAACTACAGAAAAAAACATATTTTACAAACAATTTTAAATTAGTGTAACTCTGAAAATACTGAGAACAGGAACTATGTTTATATGACATTTTTTTGCTCAAAATGTCTTCAGAAATAAGCTCCGTGAAAGACGGTAAATCCTCGTGAATCACCCTGTATAGCAGAGAGATAAATCTCAATTTCTCTTTCGAGAATCAAATCGGGGTCCCTGTAAATTAAACTTGGCTAGTTTTTAAATTTTGACGGTAGGCCTACATAAACATTTCCAAGATACAAAACTACTAGACTTAAAGAATAACTATCCTGTGGCACTTTCAGCACTACTGTCTGAAAGCGAAATTGGACTCTTCTGTTACAACGATCATTAAGACAAAACAGTGAGAACTAAGCATCTATTTTGAAAAATAAAAGTAATGATGATATGATATAGACGAGATTTCTTGGAAGAACAGCTGGATACACTTTGTTAGATTACAAAGGAAATGACGAAACTATACAGGAACTAGGGATTGAAGTTATTCTGAACAACACTAATAAATACACGCTTAAGAAAACAAGATGACCTCTGAAAAGTCTGACAGACAAAGTTCATCTGTTTGCTAATTCACATCATTTGGGCTAATATTTGTAATGGATGACTGTGATTGTGGCAAATAAGAATATAACAGGTAGAATTAATATTAACGAGAAGTCAAATATCTCGGTAAAAACTGGAGTAAATTCGCACTCATAATAAGTTCATACTTTTGTATGATTGTACGAAAAGTATTACGTTGTTTCTCTATAAGCACATCACTCATTTGGATTAGTTTTTTATTTTAGTAGGTTATTTTACGACACTTTATCAACATCTTACGTTATTTAGCGTCTGAATGATATGAAGGACATAATGTCGGTGAAATGAGTCCGGGGTCCAGCACCGAAAGTTATCTAGCATTTTCTCATATTGGGTTGAGGGAAAACCCCGGAAAAAAACTCAAGCAGGTAACTTGCCCCGACCGAGAATCGAACCCAAGCCACCTGGTTTCGCGGCCAGACGTGCTAACCGTTACTCCACAGATGTGGACTTTGGAGTAGTGTACAAATAAATTATACTTTTTTTTTCTATTGGTCTTGATAGTATTATTGGCTACGGATCAAGCGATGAGGCTTCGATGCGTTTAAGGAGACTGAAAATGTACGACTTAACTCCAGTTAAGAATATTTTTAATATATTTTCTGAGCTATGTAATATCCCCAATGTAATTTAATATGCATTTATATTATGTAATAATAAGATAGGGACTAATATCTGATATAGGCCGATAATAAAAAACTTGAACTATCGATGTCATTATATTCAGAAGATATGTTACAAAGAGAATTGTTTAATCTTGATAAGATGGTTAACGGTTATAAATTGAATATTATATATATATATATATATATATATATATATATATATAGTGTGAACCGTAAGCAATGACATTAATTTCCGGTGATTATTCTTTGAGATATTTCAAACAAAAAAGTTTAATGTATTATAGACCTACTTATAATTCGTTTGTGAAGCTTGTAACATGAAGAAAATATCGAAGCAAATGTTATAGAGAATGGAACTGCAATATCGTAATCATCAAATTTACATATAAAATAACACAAAATCGGCTGGAACGGATTAAACATTTTAATATTGAGAACGTAACTCACACAACATTATTTGCTTCTCACCATTAAGTAATCATCAGTCGGAATGAAAGCTATTTTCGTAAAATGGTTTTTATGTTCAGTAAAGCAGGTAATGATTTTATTATGGGAATACCTGTTCACAAAATAATAGCAACGGCGTATGTATGAATTTAGGCATTAATATTAAGAATGATTTCAGAATAAACATTATAGAGAAATAAATGCATTTAAATCGATGAACTGTGACATAATTTACGAAAAGAGCTGCCAGAATAAAAAGAATTGAGTAGTTTTCATTATTCTTGTCGAAACGAAATCAGGCCTGTGAGAAGAAATTTCGTAGAGAGACTCTGTTCAAGTTATGAAGTTGTCAGTTTATGTTTTCTGTAATATAACAGTAAAAACTGAACATTATCAAGAGAAATGGAACAAGAACTGAAGCTCCAAAAATGACATTTATAATATCTTTAGCAGGCTACACGTTGACGGAGTGGCATAAACGTAAAAATATCATACAGAATATTATGAGAAAAAATATTTAGGATGATTCACGAGAAGTTCCTGCCATTTACGGAGCTTATTTCTGAAGGCATTCTGAGCAAAAAAGTCACCCTGTATATTAAAATAACTTTAGAAAAACGTAGAGCGTATGTCAATTACAATGATCAAAAGTAACGTAGATGGTTATTGTATTATATTGTATTTATTTACAGTTCATGGTATTCGTACATTGCTTCACAGCTAGAATATGGAACATGTCAAACGAAAAAAAAAAAAAAGAGAAAAAATCTTAATAGTGCTATAAAGTCTTAATTATAGTCACAGTCTAGTTGAAATATGTACAGAAGAGGTTTACAATATAGTCTACTAGTATAGTAGATTTAGTATCAATACTTAATACAACACAGAAATCCGTAGGAAGCCGAGAAAGAGATTGTGGGATCAATTTTGATTAGTGTTGGAACAGATTGAAATGTTTATTTCGTAATGTGGACCTAGGCCTATGTTAGGCCTATGTTTTATTTAACGACAATCGCAACTGCAGAGGTTATATCAGCGTCGCCGGATGTGCCGGAATTTTGTCCTGCAGGAGTTCTTTTACATGCCAGTAAATCTACTGACATGAGCCTGTCGCATTTAAGCACACTTAAATGCCATTGACCTGGCCCGGGATCGAACCCGCAACCTTGGGCATAGAAGGCCAGCGCTATATCAACTCGCCAACCAGGTCGACCGTAATGTGGAGATGATGAAGAAATGAGAATAGCAGAAAAAACCGAAGTACTCCCAGAAATCTACCTAATATTATTTCACTGTCACTTTACATGTAACACTACTCGCAAGATCATTCTGACGACGGTGGTGAAATGATGATGATGATGATGATGATGATGATGATGATGATGATGATGATGAGACGACTACAAACAAGCGCCACTCCACAGTAATTTTAGAGTCATAATTTGAAATTCTGTGACCGGTCACATGTATACCCAGATTCTTTCGCAAGATGTATTCCTCCGCACGAGAAGTGGAGTTAAAGAAGGCACTCGAGCTAAGTACGCTTCAGAGAAACAAATAACGCATATCCAAGTTGCTAGGAGAGTGGATCTGCAGCACGTGGATTGTCAAATCCTGGCCAAGTCTCGTGCAATTTGCATACAGAGCGTGTGTGAGGGGAGCCCTGAGGGTGCCATATCACAGCTACTCCTCCCCAGTAATGGGGCAACATCAGGGCTTCAGACTTTTTGCTAACCCCACACCTCCATCTTACAACACTCCCATGATTTCTTTAAATATATGCTGCACGCAACCGTTTTGAGATAAGATAAGCCAACTGTGTAGCAGAGGTTCGATTCACCACTGCAGTCTTGAGATGAACCGTTAGGGATTGTTTAGTTTGAACATGTCTTAGACATAGCATTGCACTATGAAAATACAGGGATATGCCATCTTCGTACAGAAACAGTAAGCCAACTCAAATGAATGGGTACAGTGGACTCCCTTAATAGGACCACGTTGGAACCGCGCGTTTTGGTCCAATAATGCGGCTGATCCTCTTAATCTGAATTAGATAGGCCTACATATACATGTAGTGTATTTGTCCCTCTAAGCTTTGTCCTAATATCCAGCTTTATAGGACCAAAACGCATGATCCCAACGTGGTCCTATTAAGCGGAATTCATTATACTTTGTAAAACAACTTGATTACTTTTATTATGTTTTCAGGGAAAAATAGTTCATTCATCCTGTCAACCCAACAAAATATGAGGAATGTCGAATCAAAACACGCTAAGTTAATATCACTTTCTTAAAGATTTCCCCTCCTTTTTATGGCGATGAATCAATCTGTGTTGTTAGTTTGCTTCATCATCATCATCATCATTATCCGTCACGAATTAGGCCCGTGTAGACCTGTTTCGGCCCTCATCTAGCAGTCTTCTAAAGAGTCTTCCTAACCGTCGATGTCCTCTGGGTTGATATTGCATATTCATTTTGGGGATTCTTGAATTGTTCATTCGTTTTACATGGTGTAGCCAATTTAGTTTGTATCTGTTTATTTTTTTCTTCTACTGACTCTACTTCTAATTGTTCCGATATTTCTTCATCCCTTTTTCGATCTAAAAGAGTATATCCTCCTGTCCGTCTGAGAAATTTAATTTTCGTTGCTTTCATTCTGCTCAAATCTCTTTTCCTTAAAGTCCAAATCTCACTTCCGTATAAAAGGGAGGATAATGCTAGAGTATTATATATTTTTGTTCTTGTGGATTTTTGTATTAATTTATCTTTTAATGTATTATTTATTATTCCTAAAATTTGTATAAATTTGGTGATTTTCTTGTTCACATCTTTTTCATTTTGATAAGATATTTCACAACCCAGATAGTTTGCTTCAAAAAGTAAACAATTCTCTCTCCTACTTTACATGAGCCTTGAAATACGTCTCAGAGTAAGCAGTCTGGTTCAAAAGCATTGTTTAATTAATACTGTTCTCTCTTGAAAAGTATTTTCGTGTTGACTGACAAGGAAACCTTCCGAAAATGCAACTCGCAGTGAAGAATGTAACTTATTGCAGTTTAAAGATCTACTAAAGACATATTCATTCCCAAAAAATTCGCTACCCATGCCAAGGGGTTGAAGTAAGATGAGGCTATAAACATGCCATGGAGTATATTAGAGAAGAGCACTTTTTACTAATATTCCCATACACTGAAGAAAAATTAGAAATATTAAGACATTTACTATAATTACTGATGCTTTTCAACATGCCACAGGCAAATCTTTGATGAGACAGCGCTGTAAACAAAACGTAGAAGTGCAGTGAGCACATCTGAATACTCTCAATCCGTTACACATCGAACAATGACTGCCTACGAATGCTTCAAAACAATTTTCCAGCAATGTCCAACACTTTCCCGGTCTTTCATGCAGATAACCGCATCTGAAGAAAGAAAACCTGATTAATGTCTTGAAGGTCTCACAGGCAATCATTGTTCGATGTGTAACGGATTGAGAGTATTGAGATCTGCTCACTGCACACTAGGTCATTCGTTATCTCGTGAAACCAAATGCTGCCGTGCGCCGTAGTAAATCGTCGTTGTTCCTACAATAACTCCTATGTGACATTTTATCAATTTTCAGATTTTTTGCTCTATTAAACAACTTAAATAGTGATACAACAAATAATAAAATTTCCTATTTGTAATTATATTTCTTTGTTTCGAAAATGCAAGAATTCACAATCTACGGCTGCCATAGGATGAATAAATGTGTTTTTTCTTCCTACCGAAAAATTTTATATTTTGCATATATTAGTTATTGCAGGAACAATAACGATATAATAAGAACCTTAGGGGGAGTGAGTGAGCTCGCTAGCTACAAGTAGAGGCGTAGCGAGGTAGGAAAGCTTCTCAGCCCACTTTCTTCTTCCCCTAACGCGCAGGTAAGTTTCATGAAATAACAAATGGCCTATACCACTTGGGGAGAGCAGTTGCAATGGTACGTGGTTTCGTCTATCATTTCACCGTGGTACATGTGGCAACAGGGCATACAATTTAAACACATAAGATTGAAACCTGCATACTTTCAACAACATTACTCTATATATACATCTTGATTACACAACTTTTAACACTGTATCACTTCGGAATATGTGCTCACTGCACACTAGGTCATTCGTTATCTCGTGAAACCAAATGCTGACGTGCGCCGTAGTAATTCGTCGTTGTTCCTGCAATAACTCCTGTGTGACATATTTATCGATTTTCAGATTTTTGCTCTATTAAATAACTTAAATAGTGATAAAAGCAATAATAAAATCTCCTATATGTAATTATATTTATTTGTTTCGAAAATTTACTCTTTGACTCTACACCCGCACAGGAAACCAAGACCAACAACGATCAGTTCCGAAGATGACCGAAAATAGGTCGAAACATGTTAAGGGGAGAGGATGGTATTTTTTTTAACCTTTTTCCTATTTGGTGTAAATTATTAATTTTTTGTATGTAGAGAGCTCATAGCTGTGGCAACTCAACCGAATAAAAATATTTTGAAAAAAATTATTTGGGAGCCCAAATTTGAAAAAATATACCCAATACAGAATTGTATTAAAACCGATATATCTAAACCGTTTTTAAAGATAGATTCCAACAGTTTTTGTAATGTGTGTTCTAAATTTCTTGCATGTATCTTTAATAGTTCAGAAATTATAACCATTTTGTCTGGCAAAAAAAAAAGGAAGTTACTGGAAACCGATAAAAGCGGGCGTGTGATTTAAAAATCCATAGCGCAGGAAGTTTAAAAATGACGTCTCAACATCCGATAAGTGCACAAATACTCACAAAATATTATGCAATGCATTCCACACATATCAAAGGGTATTTTAAAAACACAAGAACGTTCTTATCATACATATTCCGAAACATTACTCTCTTAAGTGTTTGCGTAGGCTTCCGCGGCTGGTGTACATGATGTGTGGATAAGCTTCAGGGCTTTTACCGCGTTGTCTTGGTGTTATTGGCTGACGTTTCGACCGCTGTGTTGTGGCCATCTTCAGAGCAGTTGTTGGATAAGGAAATAGTCTGCCAGCTCTTATATATATAGTAGTCTCGATGGGGGGTAGAAGCCCTGAAACTTATCCACACACCATTACTCTCTTAAATTTTTCGTTGTATACACTAATCATGGAGTTCGTATATGGGACCGGACTTCTGCATCACTCTGTATATTTTACAATAAGAAACTATGTATTAACTTCGTGATACCGATTTTTGTAATGTTCTTTATGTTCCCACAAAATAGACTGAACTCAACTATTCTTCTATATATTACGGATTTCCCAATTATCTTTAGTGATTATTTTAAAATGTGAAACTACGAGTTGCTTTGCGGAGGGATTCAGTAACATTGATTTGCATTGAGCTGGTATCAACTGCCTCAAATGTGTGTGCCTAATTCCCCCGCATTCCAGAAACACGAGACTCTGAAACAGTGCACCACATAGAGTGCCCTCGTTTCATGTTACTTGCGCGTGCTGCTCAGGCTGACAGACTGCATTGAAGCGGCAATTGAAAGTAAACCCGAAAGGTTATTATAAAACTTTATTTCAGTAAGCGATATGCATTCAAAACCGCATGCAAAAAGCCATTACATTTAGAAAATTCGAGCTTTGTGATGATTGTAACAAAGGATGTTCGTTAACACTATTGAGAGATTCAGTACAAATACATATTTCAGGGTTTACTGCAATAGAGCCACGAATTTTCATCTCTTTGCTAAAAAATAACTTGCATCAAATAAACATTTCAGTTTGTGTTAAAAATGTTCAGATTTAAGCATAGTTGAAATAATAAATGTATGGAGAGAATAACATTTTGAAATGACATTGAAAAACGATTAGAATGTTTAGGAATTAAATCTTACGAAGGAACCTACCACGACATCACAACCGCCTCCACTTGAAAGATTTTATAGGTACGGTTAAATACTATACAGAAAAGTGTCCTACAAAATGGAGCTGACAGTACAATATGTTAGGAGAAGAGTGATTAAAAAACAACAAGAAATTTCCGTTATAATAACAGAGTATTCATTATACTTTGTCGTCAGCGAACACAGCCAGATGTGTCACCATTTACACTACGCTAGAGGCAAATTGGTGACACATAATTTACTATTTAATTAGATCAATGTCTACTATGAACTGTATGCCATATGACTGTTAAGCACTAGTGAACAATTTCCCGTTCTCTCTGTCCATACATATATAGTACGACGATGGATATCAAGGACAGAATGTTTGTACTACTTACAGTTTATAGCTCAAGTCCATAAGAAAAATCGTATGATTACAGAGACTTTTTGAAGATCGTGTGCTCCAATAGCTTGACAAAAAGACTACTCATATGCAGTTTTCGAACTACTTTTGGAAGCTTGTATTTTGCACTTTAAGCTACAAATTATAGCTAATATTTAGCACTGAATATTAAACAGTACGTATGACTTTTCAAAGTTATTCGACCCTATTGATTTTGTGGACTGTTTTAGATGTACCTATTTGGTTGTGTTTGTATGTTTATTTCGACTATTACACTTTTACTACATCATACTACTTTTGACCAATAAAAAGGTACGAAAGGACGTCTTTCAACCAATCATGGCTGCTAATCGCACAATTTTATCGCTTCCCTAGCATTTGTTTAATTTTATCACTTCCTTAGCATTTGTTTGTTTTTATCACTACCCTAGCATTTGTTTCTTTGTTTTCAAACATTTAAAACTGCAAATTCTTTACGATACTATAAAACATGATTTGCGATCGTAATTTGTTTCCCGCATAGATAATCGGCTGAAAATGGCGGTTCCGTACAAACCTGAGAAGATAAAAAGAGGTTTAAACATTTTGGTGAAGTAATATTAGTGAAATAGAATTTTAGTAAATCAATTAATATCTATTTTATTGTATTAGAGTACTTTATTTCATCTAATCTTTATATACTTTCTCCTGTTTTTATCACTTTCCTACCATTTGTTTCTGTGTTTGCCAACATTTCAACTTGCAAATTCTTTACGGTACTATAAAACATGTTTTACGATAGTCGTTTGTTTACAGCATAGCCAGACAACTGAAAATAACAGTTCCGTTCAAACGATTTGGTGAAGCTAATATTAATGAATTTCATTAAGTCAATTAATATTTTATTGTATTAGAGTATTTTATTTCTTCCAATCTTTATATGGCCTATTTCCTTCTAATCGTATAATATTCAAATAAATCCCACTCGAGTTTTGATTTTCTCTAGATAAATCAAAACGTCTGTGAGATTACTGTTGATAAAAATATTTTAATGTATACTTTACAATTTCTAAGGAAATATATACTTTCAGTGATCCAATTAAACTCCTCGGAAATTCCGCAAGTGTAGAGGGTCAATACTGAAATTTTTCCTTAGTCCCAAGAATCATTGTTTTCTGTTAGTTAAGAATATAGCCTATACATTTTTGTTCAGTTATGAGCGTTCGAAATCCTTCAAATCTACTTTTAATAATTGAACAAATTATTTATTTATCGTCCCGCGTCAACTTTCCCTTCAAAAGTAATTGAAGATATAGCCTATGGCTCCAAAAATGATAAAGTAATGATGTAAATTTTATTTTTCTTGTCTATATTGGGACTTCTTAAAATAATAGATTCACTATGCAACATGTCTTTACGTAGAACAAAGTGTGAGTGCAATCACCTGTCGATAGGTGCATAGCTTTACTGTAGCTGCAAATCTTTACATATAACTACGTGCGGGTGGTGCGAGAAATGAAATGAGATTGTGTATGCAATCATCGTTTATTGAGCGATAAATCACGGCACTCTATGGTCCGTCCCAGGAAACTGTGGAGTAGAAAGACGAAACAAGACTTCTGCGCAAGTGTTATGTGGTAGGGCTACGGCCAATGACTGCTCTGGAGGGAGGCATTGCTGGAATGAAGCGAGCACTCGCTTGCAGTAGGGGATAATTTCTATCTAAACTCTAACACGAGCATCTTACACCTTAACGGACTCGAGCTGATGCAGCCCGCAATACACTTCGGCACAGATAGACTCCGCCCCCATATGAGCGAATTTACTCCACAGATTCCTGGGACGGACTATACGGACTCAAAGGAATCAAGCACTGCAATAACAGGGCAATAATGTGATAATATGATAAAGTATGTGGTGGCTGCATCGTAAGAAATTCCAAATTTCTTACGAAGATCATGTCAATGGACGAGCCGCCGAGAATCGTAGGCGCAGTTGTCGAGATGACCCTCAAACCAAACGTGTCGTGCATGAAGTCGAGGAAGGCGGCGTTCTAGCTTCTGGATAAGTCTATGTTGAAATCACCGACATGTCGTGGGAATGCAAGGAGAACAAGGGGAATAGCAGGAGAACAAGAGGTATATAAGGAAAACATGGAAAATGCAAGCAGTAGGTGCGAGAAAGGGTTGCATATTTACGTAACGATCAATTCGCAAGTTAGTATTCCCTCGTGCCATAGTTCTACGTCAGAAATCGCTACTTTCGTACTTGATGCTAGATACATTTTTCGTCTGATTAAGGTTTGACTGATATGTACATCTATTATCAGGAAATAGGCCTATAACTCACTTGAAGATATGTGTCAGAGGAAGAACAATTTTATTTTTTGTATACATCTGAAGTCTGATTAAAATCGGTGATATTTGCAATGAAGGGGGAAAGGAACTGATCACCCTATCGCATTATTTCCTGGCTTAGGTGTCTCATAAGTGGTGCCTTGTAGGTGATTTTGCATATATGTATGTCTTTTGTGAAATGTCTCGTAAAAGAGCAAGAACATTTCCACTGTGTAGAAGATAGTACAGCGACGTAGAAACTAAACGAAAATTTTCAGAATAACGTTCATGACACTCCGCAAAAAAGTCTAATAGCTCATGTAACATGACACCTACGAAAGGTGAAATGTGGGAGATTAGAATTTAGTAGAAAATATTCTTTTTAATAAATATATACTTGATAGCCGTCCCAACCAGGATTTAATAATCGGCCTCCTTTTCAATTCTAAAGAATATTTATATTTAATTCAATTTTTTCTTTAATAGAAACCCTAATTAGGTAGGCTATCATTGAAAACTTTATTGTAAATGCAACAAACAATTTAGGCTACAAGACAAATTATATTTTATAAAGATTATAAATGATGATTAATTAAAATAATTATAATAATGATGATGATAATAATAATAATAATAATAATAATAATAATAATAATAATAATAATAATAATAATAATAATACTGGGACGAAAAATAACATTAAACACGAAAGTTATGTGATCACCTCTAATTTCCAGGTACTACCTTATGAAAGCAGGAGAGTGGAAGATCTGAGTAAATTGTGCAGGTCTGTAATTTAACCACAAACTGATGACAACAAACCTACAATAGCGACCTACTTCCTTTACGGCTCGTCCTTTTGCCGCACAGTTTCTGTGAAATCTAAAATCATCCGTACGCTAACAAATGTCCGAGGTAACTGAAATACGGTGACATTTCCACGGACTTTATGTGAAGATCGAGAAAAAAATACTGTTTACTGACATGACTATGAATGGAATAGGTATTTCGCCGAGCTTTACTTAGCATAAAAGATCAAGCTTGTTAAAACATTCGTGACATAAATAAATAACTATTCAAAAACATTTACTACGAAATGTGTAATCTACAGAAGTATCTATTCAGATAATGATGTGATTTCCAGGAATACATTTTCTATTCCGATCACTCTTTGAACACACCAGAATGTCAAGTCAAACAACAAAACTTTGGTTTGCATGTTAGAGTAATACTAATGCAACCTTTTACTCGTTTTAGGGACACTGTGCAGCATCGGACTCTGCTTTTAGTCAGGGATTTGATTTCATACTAGCTCGCTCTGTTTCTACAGGGGTGTAAGGGGTATAACTACCGTCGTTTTTACAGTCCTCGGGGGAAGGTCTACACGATCAAAAATATTCCTACAACATAGGGTCAAAACTTGATAGTTTTCCCAGAAAAGAAATACATTTCTTTGTTATTTTGAGTTATACTGCTTAAATCGTTAGTAAAATTACGAAAACAACTACATCAGTAGGCATACCTAGCAAAGCGTTAATATTAGTTTAAATAAATATTTGTGTCCTATTATGTTTTCGTGAAATTAAATAAAATTGCATGCTTAAATTTATTAATATTCTGGCGTGAGAGACGTGGCAACGTGTTCAGCAGGCAGTACTCTCCACAGACGTAAGTACGAGTCAGCTGAGTTCAAGCTCCCTGTCCATAGCTCTACTGCCGAGCGGATGGCAGTTCCGTACAGGGTATTCAATAAACAACTTACAACGTCATTCACAGTTTAGAAATATTATATATTATTAATTTATGGAAAAAGTCGTCGTAATTCAAGTGAGACAAGAAGATATACCGTCAACGTTTTTCTCAAAGAAGGTTACCTAATCGACGAACGTATGTAGCAGTTTCTCAACGATTTTTAGAAACTAGAAGTCTCTTACCCAGTTTCGAAAATCACACAACCAGAAATTTGTTTAAAAATAATACTGCTTTACGGAAGCGGGAGAGATTAAAATTTAAAGTTCGTGTGATTTTGTGCAGAACACAATTATTGTTTATTTTTTGGACGTACAATAAAAATGGAGCAATAACGTTCTATTAACGAGATTGAAAGTTTGTATTTCTGTTCGTTTTATGTAAACAATGGTCCACCTCTGCATTAGAACAGAGCATCTGTTTTGTACCGGTATGTCTGTATCCACTTTAGCTGTACTGTATACTTCTTTACCCCCTCCTCCCCAATCAGCAACGTTGCCAAACGTCTAATATTGTAAACTTTAATAATTAGTTAAATATTGCAATTAGAAAAAAATTGTAAGGACATTTTTTCTTCCTTATGACACGATGATCATCAGTTAAAATAATGATACTTATACCCCTTACATTCTGTGTATTAACTGTATTTCGCCATAATGTTAATAGTTGACAGTTCCGATTAACGGCTTTCTCTAACTAAAGGATTGTGCACAACGTTATTGGTACAGGCATAAAGAGAGCCTATCGCTTACATAGTCTTGAGTATAAAGTCCAACTGAACATTGTCTCGATTCCGAACAGTTACGATATTCTCAGAAATAGTCTTTTGGCAATTCCATCGCGTCCTGAAGCTTGACATTTTGAAACATTTCGGAATTATATCGTGTACAGGTTCCATTATCAGGGCAGAAAGGTACGATCAGAAGGGTCATCTACTCTCTTGGGCTAGTTATGTCCGGCTACTCCAGGCAATAGCTCAACAAGTAGGCTAATACAAATCTTAAGTTCTCCAACAGATAATATCAACTTCATACTTCCAAAGATCAAAAAATGAACTATAGACTCTCAATAAGGATGGCGAGACCTCATATAAGAATATATAGGCCCACGTATTTTTCAATGTTAACAGTATTCATCAACTATTGACGAAAATGACCATGAAGTCATTTAAATATGTGCTCCTACATACATGGCTTGAATGTCTTAAATGAAGGTAGTAGACTATTGATAATACAATGAGAGGAGTTCGGCCGGCACCGTGGATCGTGTCCTGGTATAGCTCAGATGGAAAGAGCATTCAGCGCGCACAACTGAGAGATCCTGTGTTCGATTCCCGGTGCCGGAACGAATTTTTCTCAAATGAGTAGACATCTCAAAAGTAAATTGAAAATATAAACAATGAATAATATAAAAATATTATTCTCAAGGGAAATGGGTAGTGATTCCTGTACGTTTAAAGCATTTCAATACGAAAATCTACTCCAGTATTTCTAGGCTTTAGTGCTCAGAGTGGAATAACTGTCATGGTTATACAGTAACTAATTATGAATTGAATTCAGTGGTATAAAAGACAACTAATTTCTTATACAAGTGCAAAAAAATGTCCTAACTGATAACCTGTTTTCCCACTTTGCTAAATGTAGCTCAAACGGTTTTAGTCGGTTATTTAACGACGCCGTATCAACTACTGAGCTCAAACTTCAAACGTGCCTATTACTTGCTACAATCTTCACTCATATTCTTTGTATTTTTCTAAGTTATCAAGTGTATAGTAACTTCTAAAGCAATATTTAGTTAAATATTTCATCCTTAGTGAAACAGAAAAAAATTATACCTTTTCCATTTTTTTTGTCTTATGTATGTGATATTTATAAACCTATGGATCTAGTTTGTAGAACACAGACTTCAGAAAACACTGTAAAAGTTTCATGTACTGTAAATAGATTCAATAATGTCGAAGAAAAATGCACTTAAGTTTGAAAAAATTGCATTTAAAAAAAGAAAAAGTATGTATGAATTACATACGTCGCTATATTTAAAGAGACTATTTAAAGGGCTTATCTGCAGAGATACGCCATATTGTTTTAAAGAGCAAGTTTTTCACTTTTTTTAACACAAAATACAAAATCAGGGTGCGCACCCCAAATCACTACCCAGTTCCCTTAAGGCTATTACCTCAACTCATCCTAAACAATAAAGACGTAATATCGTCTAAAAAGGTTAAGGTATCCCCTTGCACTACATATGGAAGTATAGGAGTCATGAAGATAGATTTCCCATGCTTTCATGGCCAAAGCACTAGAATCAGGTAGTGTGGTTGCCACCACAGTCCTACTGCCGCGCCGTTTAAGGCTGGTTCACAATAAACCGGGAACGGAAACGACAACGAGAACGAGAACGGAAATATTGTTAAAATAAACGTATTTAAATGTGAGAATTCACAATTAAACTATTGTGAGTGTTCCCATTTAAATACATTTATTTTAACATTATTTCCCTTCTCTTTCTCTTGTCGTTTCCGTTCCCGGTTTATTGTATACCAGCCTTTACTCCCGGGAAAGACACGGTACTCACTTAGATAAGAGGCTGAGTGAATCTCGGGGCCGTTCTGGAAATTTTTACAATGAAAAAATCCCACCAACACCTAAGATTGAACCCAGGATCTTTCAGTCCGTAGCCAATTACAGTACCAACTCAGCTACTCGGTCCGCTATACAGTACCGTGTAATCTTCAATGTTACAATTATTTAAATAGATTAGAATTTAAAAAAATGAAGAGGTATTAGACTTACATTAGTACAGCTCTACTGTATGAAGTGCAAAATTGTTCTGGAATATCCCATGGACTCACCTGGAAGGAAGAACACACATTGAATTAGACAAATGTTTGTTTTATATCATTCTTTTGTATCAGGTTCGACTTGTTCGTCTTTATCAGTACCAAACTTAAAAAAAAAATAATTATTCTTTCATCTATTCACGGGACCCCTGACATCTAAGTAGGCCTATTTTAATAACATTCTGGGAAGTGTCTCTGTTGACATTCTTAAAATGCACGAGTACCATTCTTATTCTAATTTTACCAGATTTTACATTATTTCTATTAAATTAAATAACAACCATTTCTTTTCGTATGTATTAACCTCTTTATATGCGGAGGAATTATACATTTTAAACCTCGTGTTGAGAAATAAAACCTCCAACATTTTGTAACTTATTGCACGTTACAAAAATCCGGGAAATATTACCCAAGACCAGAAAGGTTGCTCACTCTGTTGGGTCAATTTTGTCTGACTGGCTCAAATGAATGAACCATTATCAAACCAGTACCGTCATTTCCCATAACTATGGTCCTGGAACATGCAGCTCATGCATTATGTCCAGACACTCCCCCACTCTTCCTACTGAGCTGTGGACGAGATCGGATGAGTCTACTTACGAATTATATGGGAATGGGTTAGCCTTTGCCTTGAACTCGGTAGACACACGCCCGATCTTCCCGTCTACTCCTACCCCCTCCACAGTAAAGTTGTTCCCCTACTGAGCATCGCGAGTGTCTTGACAAAATGCATAAGCTTTAACTATGGTCCACGTTACAATTATTCAAAGAACATTGTAGAAGTAACATAGACCGTTTGTAGATAGCTGCAATGACTTGACTTCAAACTACAGAGCAGCAAAAATATAGATAAACGAGGTACTACCTCAGGTTGCGGATAGAGGAGACGGCCTCCAGATATGGAGGGTAGCTGCGAATATATTGAATAAGCAGTCGTGGACAGCCGATAAGTGGTGGTCCTCCAGCTTGGGGGTTGGGCGAAGGGCTAACAACCCATCACCGTAAAAAACAGCTTGTTACGAATTCCTACAGTAAGCCTCGGAATAGGACTGATTCTCTGGCACGACCACAGCAAGAGACGTAGATGGGAGGATAATATTAAAATGGATTTGAGGGAGGTGGGGTATGATGATAGAGACTGGCTTAATCTTGCACAGGATAGGGACCGATGGCGGGCTTATGTGAGGGCGGCAATGAACCTTCGGGTTCCTTAAAAGCCATTTGTAAGTAAGTAAGTAAGTACTACGTTATGGAGTACAAAATTTGAATGAACCATAGTTATGGGAAATTACGGTACTGCTGAAGTCGCCTATTCTATTGACCTCATATATTTAGTTCATTCGTTCGGACTAGACATACCAAATGGACCCAATGGATTAGGCAACCATTCAAGTGTTGAACATTATTACCTATCGGTAGATGATGAAAGCTACAAGGGATCCGATACGATAGAAGAGTAAAACTTTCTCTCTTTTCAATTAAAAAGTACATTGGTCGTGCCACATTTTGATTACTGCAACATACAGTATTACTGACATAAATTCTGATTTAGGTCAAAGTTTACAAGGAGTAAGCCTATAATATTCCTCTATTCGTTTCATATGTAACATCCGTAAATATGATCACATTACACCTTTTCTTGAAGCTATTCAGCGGGTAAGCTTACAGGACCGAAGATACATTGCACTACCATTAAAATAGTGTCGTAACTCGAAAATTTTGATTTGTAAAGATATGCTATTTCCTAGTAAAATACTGCTGTAAAAATATTTTAATAAATAGGTACTAAAACATTTGATAATTTACTATTTTATTATAAGAATTTCATACCTCCAAGCAGTAAAATAGTGTTGGAAATAATTTACGAAAGTAGTATGTGAATTTCGACATACGACAGTATTTTACTGGGGATGAGACATGTACTCAATAATATTCCAATATCGCATACTGAACACTTCTTCTGTAAATAATCTCTCAGTACGCTTGACGTTCTTGTCTTCTTTTCACAGTCTGGAAATTGGTTCTAAACATGATGCTTTATTATCTGTCTTACCATAGATCATCTCACTATTGTTTCTCCTTTACAGTAACAGCAGTTCGTTTCTGGAACTCCCTATTCAGCTCCCTCAGGTGCACACCTGTGGACTAACGGTTAGCGCGAAACCAGGTGGCCCGGGTTATCCCCCTTTGGTCTTTGGTTTCTTCCGAGGTTTTCCACAGCCGTGGGACTGAAGCCGGATGGTCTATGGCGAGTCCTCGGCATCAACCTCTTTGATTTGACTACCCACCTTTGATTTGATTACCTGGTTGGGTTTTTCCGAGGTTTTCCCCAACCAAAAGGCAAATGCCGGGTAATATTTTGGCGAATCCTCGGACCTCACCTCACCTCATTACATCTCGCCAAAATATTGTAAAAAATTGTAAAAATTGTAGAAAATTACTAAATTGTAAAACTGTAAAAATTTGTAAAAATTGTAATTGTAATATTGTAAAATTTTGACTTGTTCCACATCTTAAAGCTTCATTGCTCATGTAAGATCTATGGAATAAAATAAATGAATGAATGGATGTTTCCCGGTCGGGGCAAGTTACCTGGTTGAGGTTTTTCAGGGGTTTTTCCTCAACCCAATATGAGCAAAAGCTAGGTAACTATCGGTGCTGAACCCCGGACTCATTTCACCGGCATTATCACCTACATTTCATTCAGACGCTAAATAACTTAAGATGTTGATAAAGCGTCGTAAAATAACCTACTAAAATAAAAAAAAGCTCCCTCAGGAAATGTCGAATAATTTCAGAATTTAAAAGAAAACTATAGCTATATGTGTGCAATAGTAAGCCACACATATCTTAAAACTTAGGTGTTATTTACCTATCAGATTTTTACATTTAGTTACATTCGAAGGGCACGGGAAAAAAAGGAGCCAACCCACAGCAAGTTAGTTTCGAAAAAAAGCTATTTTAAAGTTTTAGAAATTTCTATAGTTATTCAAAGTTGTATGTGAATGTGCATTAAACTCTGCTGAAATATTGTGTGGAGCATTCAGTTTTGTTGAGAAGAGAGTTTCTACGTAAATTCCCTTTTTAAATATTTTTCTTACACAGCAGAAGGATAGTATTTTACACATACTAATTTTCATTATTGTCCAAGTTACAGTAATGGAGGGAAAAAATGTTGAATATTTTCAAAATTTTAAAGCTGTAATCTGTACCTAATCACTTGGGCCATATTCATAGACATTCTTAGCGCGGGCTTCCGGTTGATGATCAGCGAACTAACGATTTTCGTATTCATAAACCAGTGTTAGTGATATGATATGATATGATATGATATGATATGATATGATATGATATGATATGATATGATATGATATGATATGATATGATATGATATATGATATGATATGAATCCTGTACAAGTAATCACTCGATAACCGGGGCTAGTTTAGCACGCTCGTAGCGCGGACTAGCGAAATGTCTATGAATAGCGGTAAAAATATCTTTTTCATATAGAAGAAAGATAGTATTTCACACATACCAATTGTCCCTATTGTATAAGATACAGCAATGGAGAAAAAAATGTTGGATATTTTCAAAAATTTTACTGCTGTAAGCTGTACATAACCCCTTAAGGAAACAAAATTCTTATTTCCTCAAATATTTTCAGTTTTATTAATAACATCAATTGATAAGATTTTGAGACCGGAACAGGCAATTTTATTTATTTCTTTATATGAGATTAAGAACAAGACAAATCCTGCACAACTTCATAATTATTATCCGTGTTGAGTCCAACTGTAACCTAACAGTTCTCTAATCACGATGACGCTGAATAATTCGTTGTTGCTTTTCAAAGGCAGAATGTCGTCTCTAAAGCCCTTGTTGCAAGCTGCCGGGGAGACTGATGAACATGGTTTGACAACCTGATTCTGTCCTCTTCTCTTCCTCGTCTATTTTTGTATTGGTTCTAAACCGAGTTCTCTAAGCGTCCAATTTACTTCTCCATCCTCCTCTCTTTAACTTTTTTCCTTCCTCTTTTTCAGTTTCTTTGATTCCGCCGCACTACGAATTCCCTCAATTATCGACCATGTGGTACAATATCGACTGATGTAAACGTGACTGTGAAAGAGTAACAGCAAGCCAGATCGCTGTAATTCAATAAGGAAGTTGTTCCTCTTACTTCACCTGAGATCTTCCATCCTATTTCGTTTTTTGTTCCATTACACATTCGATAAATTTTATTGCGAGAGAGGCAATATATTTTGAGAAAGAGAAACTGTTTACATTTGCCTGTTGGATTGATCTCTGAAATCCAAAGCTCTCACTTCTGAATCACTACTTTATTGCAGAGATCTGTGAGCTTAAATCACTTTCAAGCTCTCATGCAGCATACGTGATAGATAACATCGATCCTGGGGTACTCAAGAAAAGAAAACAGATCTACTGTCTGTATCATTTTGGCATTTATAGCTTTCAGTGGCGGAAATTCTCTTACGAGCAACTTATTCTACAAACATCAGCTTTCACCGTTAGACGAATGCGGATTATAGTTGAAGGATGGGACAAACTGCCATGCATTTAGACCATACATAACAAACAAAAAATTGTGTCAACTACAGAACTGAATTGTAACATGAACTACAAATTACCACCAAATATTTCTTGATCTGTCTCTTTTAGGAAGAGTTATTTTTATATGCCGTAAACAGCTCTCAGTTTTACTTGCTTTCTGAAGGAATACTGTATATGTGTGTGTGTGTGTGTGTCTAATGCCTACCCACTTCACTTTATGTGATTCGAGTTCCGCAGATAGCAGAACTGTGACCCATTTTCAAATTGCACACCACTTCGGTGGGCCACGTTGTCCATGTTGTGTATTTGTGAAGAGTTATGTCGTGTATAGGGTGAGTGTATGTTACGTGTTCGTGTAAGTGTAGTGTAGGGAATGAGTGAGGATGATGATGAAGGTGAGGAAGGGAGAAGGGGAAACCCGGTGTCGGCATGTAACCTACTCCTGTCGAATAGCACCAAAGGGGCAGCGAGGCTTAACGTCACCATCTGACGGACGAATCACTATCAACAGTGATATATGCCTTCCCTTCATAAGCACTGCGGAGAGATTTGGGATTTAACCTAGGCATATTGATGCACAATTTAGTGATTAGAAGTTGTGCACCGCCATCTCTCCTAGTCCCGAAGTAAAAATTTTACAAGAAATTTCTGACTCCGCACTCACCCTAGTACATGACACAACTGTTCACAGATATACATCATGCATAACGTGGCCCGCCGAAGTGGTGTGCAGTTTGAAAATGGGTCACAGTCCTGCCATCTATCCACAGTATGCGGAACTCGAATCACGCAAAGTGAAGTGGGTAGGCATTAGACACACACACACACATATTTACATTTTGTCACTTCAACGTTTCTTGGATATGTTGAGTGGTATTCTTCCTTAATTTCTGAGAATATAAGTAAATTTTAAGCGGTATTCGATTCTATTCCTTTCGCTGTAGAGTTCACGTCACCTTTTCCTATAGAAAAGCAGGTATAATGAGTCATTTTGTTATATCCTCATAGCACATAGTGGTGATAATTCGTTACTTTTAAGAAAATAAATAAAAGCTGATGTAATTTATTTACTTACCGCACGTATGTTGTAAGTTTAACTTACAAGGCCTACCAAGAACATCGGCAAGGTTGTTAAAAAACACGATCGGCCAAAACAAAATATTAACAGGAAGGAAATTGTACAACATATAATATAGTCTATATGTAAAAGAACATAAGTTAGTTATGAAATATGAAAATTTTACCAAAATATTAAGTTACATTAAATTTTTGGATTTAATTGCATTCTATACATCGTGAATAATGAAAATCTGTTGTTTGCATACGCTAGCAAGAATGGTGTAGAATGTAGAAACTCATGTTCTCCTGTCACTACACGTATTATATTTAATATTTAATAACACTTACTATATCTCATAAGCATCATTTTCGGATGAATTTACTTGCAGATGGAAAATGTGAACAAAATCTATTAGAATATATGAGACATGGGTATACTGTAAGGGCTACAGCAGCGAAGGATCTAAACTTTGTGATCACGGTAATTAGCCTGTTGGGACGAAGTTCTGTAATTGTTACAAGGCTGATTTTTATTCACTAGGGACATTCGTACAGAAACTTTAAACGCGCAACTACAGAGACTGAGATCCGAGTTTTCCTGGATTAGGGAATTCGCAGTGCGCTAGGTACTGTGGAGGAACCTAAAAACTGGTAATAAAGTAAAAACCGAACCCACTTCAGGAAGAAAATAAAAGAGGCAACGGAAGAAGAAGGATTAAGAAGCAAATTGCAAAACTTCTCAAGAACAAATGGGAAAGGAAGGAAATGCATGGATGGTTAATTAGGAACTAAATGATAAACTACTTGACAAGATAGACTCGTTTAGTTCTTAAGAAAAGGATAGGAAGAAACGACACGGAAATGGTCCGCAAATAACTCAATACGTCCTGCTGGCTTCTACAAAATGGGACAAATTCTACAAACGATACAAGAACCAAGACTCTAGTTACAACATAAACAATGAATAGCTTTATATAATTTATATTTTAAGGAGACATGAATCTAGTTTAACAAGACGTAAGAAAAAAGACTATGCCAGCAATTTTATTTGCGGACTGTAAACAAATTACAGTAATTACATGAAATCCGTGGCGCGACAGCCCATGAAGGGCTAAGGCTAACCACGTCCACACGCCTCAGCAGAGGCCAACGATCATCTAACCATTACAAAGGAATCGTGCGGTCAGTACAATGATCTCGAAACAGGATTTCGCTACCTATCGTAGATCACGAAATTAACCACGATGCTGGGTAAGTATCGGTCCCATACTCTGGATGAAATATTATGAGAAAAACTGTCAGTCAGTACTGCTATAAATATAAGATAAATTTGTATATACTGTATGTAACACTAGTAATTGTATGTATGTATGTATGTATGTATGTATCCATGCATGTGTTTATGTTTAGTCAACACTCCAGTTCGAGGATTAGTTGGAACGTCATAAGTGACACCAATAAAATTACTAATGAAGCAACTAAGCCAGGAGAAAATAGGGAAAGGTAACCAGTTCCTTTGTCCTTCCATTTCATATGTCGCTGACTAGTAAGATAGTTCACTTATCAGACTTAAGATGTATGCAACAATAATAATAATTGTGGACTGGACAAGGAAAACGGTATATGTGCCAAAATGACAACGTGTGGGAATACACAAACAACTGTATAATTGCAATTACTATTTAATTTTTTCTTAAAGTGTCTCAACATCCAATTAAGTTCCCTGCAAACATACTGAGCTGTGAAACAACCCATTACTGACAATATTATGTAGTGTACCTGGCTCCCACATTATCGAAGTCTCACAACGATATAAGTGCCATGTATAATTTCCTTGAAAACGGTACATACAGTCGAGTGATTTGTGAATATTAAAAGGTAGAACACTAACAATTTGATTTGTAAGCATGAGGAACTATTTTTCTTACTGGCACAGGTCCTCATAAAAACCATGGTACTTAGTGTCCATGAAATCTAGCATTGCCAGAAGGTCTTTCTGCTTCTCTGCCTTTAAAGAGTTCTTCTCCAGATTTGTAATAGACTGCAGTGTTCGTCCTCTTCTTAGAACCTGACATGTCTTCCACTGTTCAGAATCACTCAAGTTATCCTGGTAAGGACCAATGTTGGGTGATCACAAGAAACTACAATCCATGATACTTGAGTAATGCGCAATGGTAACACATTTATAGCCCTATCAGCTACTGAAGCCACATCCAAGAAGTCTTCAGATTTCATTTAAATCAACTTTGAATGTTTTTTTTTAATTCTGGCCGACCTTACAATGTCCTGCATCTCGTCAGGAACCATGGCTTTACAAACTCCCTTATCAGTTGTGTATGGCTTCCCTTGCTGCGTAGTTTCCTATTTTCTGCACACTTCTTTGCCTTAGATACTTTTATAGTTAGTGCCCTGCAATTATCCATGATCTAGAATGCTCTCGTCTGACTATATGGAAGGATGTTTGGTACATATATCTATTACTATGACATTGACGCTGCTACATGTATCACATTCCATGACAAAAACAAAATTTGACCTCGGAGGCACTTATACCGTTTTCCATGTCTGCTACTCAATTGTTCTTCCTCTGACACACAACGTCAAGTGAGATGTAATGCCTGATGAAAGATGTATTATCAAGAACCTCAATCACACGAGAAACATTTGTAAATGGACCAAAACAGACTTGCAGAACTGTAGCGACTGCTTACCTCCCCTTTCTTACCCCCTACCTTTTCTACCAGTGCGGTCATGACATTCTAGTTACGGTCGGCTGCATCAACGCGGCGGCAGGTATACAATATGCTATCAAGAATTACAAATGAACAGATAATAAAATCCTTAGGAACATACCTTTAGAAAGTAAGAGAAAAATGAATGAGTGAAATAAATAAATTAAAAGACATTTAAAATAAATTTTAAAATATGTGTATGCATATAATGCAAGAAGGTCTACTTACGTACATATCGTCCAATTACTAGTAAAGCCGATTAAATCCACTTTTTGTGTAAAATAAGTTAAATACAGTCCCCGATTTGTTTTTTCGTGCTCTGTATTCTACTAAAATGAAATGAGTCCGAAATGTTGCATGCAGGCAACAAACCAATTACTTTATTTGAAGAATTTATTATGATTATTCGTGCATTAAAAATTTTTAATTCCTGTTCTTACAAAACATGTATTACTGGTCTTAACTGGTTGTACTAGTATTAGGACGATAAATAAATTATACGTTGATAAGTGAGTGATAGCTATATGATCGGATGTCAATGCTATCATTCAACATTGTAACGCACTCCAGCCAAATAAATAAATAAATTTAGTAGTAGTAGTAGTAGTAGTAGTAATAGCAGTAGTAGCAGTAGCAGTAGCAGCAGTAGCAGTAACAGCAGTAGCAGTAGCAGTAGCAGTAGTAGCAGCAGTAGGAGTAGCAGCAGCAGTAGCAGTAGCAGCAGCAGTAGGAGTAGCAGTAGCAGTAGCAGTAGCAGTAGCAGCAGCAAGAGTAGCAGTAGCAGTAGGAGTAGCAGTAGCAGCAGTAGGAGTAGCAGTAGCAGTAGTAGCAGCAGCAGTAGGAGTAGCAGTAGCAGCAGCAGCAGTAGTAGTAGTAGTAGTAGTAGCAGTAGCAGTAGTAGTAGTAGCAGTAATAGTAGCAGTAGCAGTAGCAGTAGTAGTACAAAAGGGAAACATAAAAATGGGATATTTATCTTTCGAAGAGGTGGACAAATTCAAAAACCTTGGAGCAACAGTAAAAAATATAAATGACACTCGGGAGGAAATTAAACGCAGAATAAATATGGGAAATGCCTGTTATTATTTGGATCAGAAGCTTTTGTCATCTAGTCTGATGTCAAAAAGTCTCAAAGTTAGAATTTATAAAACAGTCATATTACCTGTTGTTCTGTATGGTTGTGATAATTGGGCTCTCACTTTGAGAGAGGAACAGAGATTAAGAGTGTTTGAGAATAAGGTTCTTAGGAAAATATTTGGGGCTAAGAGGGATGAAGTTACAGGAGAATGGAGAAAGTTACACAACGCAGAACTGCACGCATTGTATTCTTCACCTGACATTAAATCCAGACGTTTGAGATGGGCAGGGCATGTAGCACGTATGGACGAACACAGAAATGCATAACGAGTGTTAGATGGGAGACCGGAGGAAAAAAGACCTTTAGGGAAGCCGAGAAGTAGATGGGAGGACAATATTAAAATGGATTTGAGGGAGGTGGGATATGATGATAGAGAGTGGATTAATCTTGCACAGGATAGGAACCGATGGCAGGCTTATGCGAGGGCGGCAATGAACCTCCGGATTCCTTAAGAGCCATTTTTAAGTAAGTAAGTAAGTAGTAGTAGTAGTAGTAGTAGTAGTAGTAGTAGTAGTAGTAGTAGTAGTAGTAGTAGTAGTAGTAGTAGTAGCAGTAGTAGTAGTACTATTACTACTGTCTTGTATTGCTTTGTCGTTGTTGCAGTGTGCGTAGGATTACAATGTTTTCACTGGAATATAAACCCAGCCTCTCGTGGGAAATGGCTTCCAAACAAGTGTGAGAGGCGAGGTGTGAGGTTACTAAAGGATAACGCCAATTAGCAGGCTTATGTGAGGTGGAATAATGGATATCGAGCCCGCATTTAAATGAGCGGTATGATGAAGACTCCAGTCCGGATTTTATTATTATTGTATTATTTTTATCATTTAATGTGTTTACGTGATACGTCTGGCTCTATCAGAACGAGCTCTGTTGCTGTTGAGAGAGCGAAAGCAGTTCCAAGAACAGCACTATTCTACAAATCCTCTCCATATGGGTGCCTGACAGCTTTAAAAGCCTTCTGTACTACCACACACTCGGCACTCTCGTTCGGTCGATATGCCTAATTCCTAGAACTTTGCATCAACCTAACTCATGCTTGGTTTGTAGTAACATCGCATTTCATTTTACCTATTCATTATGATGATTTCAAAGATACGCGAGTGTTTTCATCATCGGTTGGCAAGTTTTATTGGACTCTGACACAAAATGTATATATTTTCTATTTCTATGGAAGAAAACTATTATTATTATTATTATTATTATTATTATTATTATTATTACTATTACGAGGTGCATCCAGAAAGTAAGTTTCCCTATTAAAAAAAAGAACACATACTTTCAAGAAAACATTTATTGGCAGCAGGTACAGCAATGTTTCAGCTATTTTTCAACATAGCCACCATCAGAATTGAGGCACTTGTCGTATCGTGGGATCAACTTTTGTATCCTTCTGTCGTAGAACTCTGCCGCCTGTGAATGGGACCAGCGTGTGACAGACTTCTTCAGCTCGTCGTCGTTGCCAAAACGCTCACCGGAGGACAGGAATTTCTTGAGGTGCAAGAAAACGTGAAAATCGCTGGGAGCAAGATCAGGACTGTAGGGTGGATGATGAAACAACTCCCAGCCAAATTCCGTCAAAACAGCTGCTGTGCGCCGAGCCGTATGTGGACGAGCATTGTCATGGAGGAGCACAACACCTGCAGTAAGCATTCTACGCCTCTTGTTTTGAATGGCACGTCGCAATTTTCGCAGTGTTTCTCAGCGTTCACTGTTTCACCTCTTGGAAGGAAGTCAATGAGCAGAATGCCCTTCCTGTCCCAGAACACCGTGCACATCACTTTCCGTACCGACAGCGTCTGTTTGAATTTCGTCCTGACCGGAGATCCACTATGCCGCCAATGCATTGACTACTGCTTGGTTTCCGGGGTGAAGTGCGAAATCCAAGTCTCATCGCCCGTGACGATCCTGTCGAGGAACTCGTCGCCGTCATCGTGATACCGTTGCAGAAATGTCAGTGCTGCTCCTAAACGTTGCAGTTTGTGTTCGGGTGTCAGGTTTTTCGGCACCCACCTGGCACACACTTTTTTGAACAGCAGGTGCTTAGTGACAATCTCATGCAACAAGGATCGTGATATCTGCGGAAAATGGCTGCTCAGCTCAGTAATCGTGAAGCGACGGTTCTCCATGATGCACTGCCGCACCAGCTCAACACGATCATCATTGATGAGGGACAATCGCCCACTGCGCTCTTCATCATGGACACTTTGACGACCTTCGGAAAACTGCCTACACCAGCGACGCACCATCTGCTTACTCATGATGTTCGGCCCATTGACCTGACAGAGCTGCCGATGAATTTCAACTGGCGCAATGCTTTGTGCATTAGAGAACTTTATCACCGACCGAACCTCGCAGGCGGCGGGAGAAGGAATAAGAGCTTCCATTTCTGACCACTGCTGCCACGCTACTGGCACCAGGCGGGACCTGTCCGGCTGGCATATGATTGATACGTCATAGATCTGTTACGCATGCGCAATTGACACGGTTAATTACGTTTACTTCCAGGGCGAAAAAATCGGGAAAATTACTTCTGGATGCGCCTATTATTATTATTATTATTATTATTATTATTATTATTATTATTTAGTTACTTATGGCTTTTAGAGAACCAGGTAGTTAATTGCCGACCTCACATAAGCCCGCCATCGATCCCTATCCTGAGCAAGATTAATCCAGTCTCTATCATCATATCTTACCTCCCTCAAATACATTTTAATATTACCCTTCTATCTTTTCGGCCACCCCAAAGGTCTTTCCCTCCCCCCTGCTTCCCAACTAACACTCTATATGTATTTCTGGATTCATCTACAGTGCTACATTCCTGCCCATCTCAAACGTCTGGATTTAATGTTCCTAATTATGTCAAGTGAAGAATACAATGCGTACAGTCTGCATTGTGTAACTTTCTCCATTCTCCTGTAACTTCATCCCTCTTAGCCCCAAATATTTTCCTACGCGCCTTATTCTCGAACATCCTTAACCTCTCTCAATGTCAGAGTCCAAGTTTCATAACCATAAAGAACAACCGCATCCTACAGAAACTGACCTATACGGACTCAGCTGTACGTTTAACTGCGACACATTTTAATTAATCGAACTAGTTTCTTGGGAATACCAAATTCAATAGGAATATTGTATAAAACATATCTCTAAACCGAGTCTTATGCCTTTTTGAAATATATGAATAACTGATACTACCATCTCTTCAATATCTGTCAAGTATAATAAGTCTGATCAATAGTCGATCTATTACGTCCAAAACCACACTGATGATCCCCAATAATTTGATCTACATATGGAGTAAATCTCATCAAAAGAATATTGGACGAAATTTTGTACGACGTCAATAATAGTGATTCCTCGAAAGTTACTACAGTTAGTCTTTTCCCCCATTCTTAAAGATAGGTACAATTGTGGACTTCTTCCATTATTCTGGTATAATTTCCTTTTCCCAAATAGCAAGTACAAGTTTATAAATTTCGCCAGATAATGCGTTTTCACAGTTATTATTATTATTATTATTATTATTATTATTATTATTATTATTATAAACCGCTCACAGTATACCCAGAAGTTAAGCCACATAGCTCTATCCTTGTATGGAAACCTGGGTCGTGGCTATGAATCCCAGCCCATGACCTGGCGTTTTTCCCGTTGTTAATGTTATTAGTAATACACAGACTACATCTAAAATCAGCTCGATAGTCTCCCAAGAACGAGCTAAAAATGAAACTCCGAAAGTACACGAGTATTACTCGACCAAGGCCAGTGGAGTCCTGCAGCCCGGAGCCGTGGCGCTACTGCAACTGCGTTCGTAATGCCGCATCGCGATAGTTCACATTAGGCCCGCGGCTCTACTCGCCTTGGTCGAGTAATACTATTCCTGTCGCTCACCGACTTTTACACACAGGTACACGAATGATCAGATGTAAACACACAGTACCGGTGCATGCAGAGAGACTGCCTGATTCACTGAAGCGTGAATTGTTGACTTGCAACTCGTTTTCCGCACGAAGCTAGTATGATCGATATACACCTAACTTATATTCAAAGTAACGAAACTCTAGTGATGAAGAATTCTGTTTTGAGGTTCGGGTATCCATTACATCGGATTCTGTTTTCCCCGTATGAGAGGATGATACATGCTTATGGAAATAGAGAGGTTGGATGAAGATGAAGATGATACTGACGGTAAAATGTTCCCAGAGTCCGGCGCCGAAAGTTATTCAAGATTTGCTCTTAGTGGGTTCAGGGAAAAACCCGGAGAAACATCAATCAGACAACTTGTCCCAACCAGGGTTCGATTCCGGGCCGGCTAGATTCGCAGTTACATATGCTGACCCATATAAAACTAAAGGAATTCCCATGAGAGATGAGTACGGCCCAGAGGGTGGCGAGAGATTAACCTTTATAGATAATCGCCATTTAATAGCAGTAGGGATGTCAGTCCTACGTCGTCCTCTGCCTTTACCCCCAAGGAAATGCTACTGATACTTATTTCTGTTAGAGTGTGACTAGACCCCAGTGGCATAGTGCGACTAAAAAGATTAGATAAATGGAAAAATCCATGATCCCATCGGGAATCGAGCCCGCGACCTTTCGACTTTGTAGCGTTACGCTTTAATCGCGACGCTACCGCGCGCCCCCACCCATATAAAGAGTTTAATGTATTTGTATATTTATTTTTTATTTGATTATATTATTTTAATATATAATATATTAACTCCAAAACGGTGGCCTTATCATCATTATCATTACCATTAGTAAATTAGTCGTCTTTTTCGGCTTCATTAAAGGTATCCTGAACTAAAAATCGCATTTTGGATTGATGTATTCTAAGTAACATGCATTTAAATATGTACACAAAGGCGCAAACAAGACCTTTCTACAACTAGCTAATGATTTCCAAGTAACTATGTACCTCTAAACGTGGATATTAGCAATGCATGTGACATCACACTGCCGAGCCGAACCGCAGCAAATCCATTTTTGTTCTACTTAATTACTTTACAGTCACTATAATTCATGTCCAAATCGCGAAAAATACTGTTCTACTTTTCATAACAAAGCGTTAAGGCGCTGTGAGCTTAGACAACGCAAGCCACGAGTGCAGCAGTGTGACGTCAGCAGCAGTGGTGGACAAAATTCCTTCTCTCGTATATTGAGAACCATTTGACATTTTGAATTACGGTTTTCAGTGCTGTCATCAGCTCCCCGTTGTCAGTGTCCCTTTAACTTCTTCCTCTTACAATTAATCCTGCATTGAAATGTCAGATTTTTACTGGTATAAATTTTCCACTTTGGCTAACTCAACTCGTTTCAATATCAAATTAGGAGGACGAGTAATCCAAATGTTCTACACGTCTTTGATAGCTCTTGGTGCTGATGGTATGTGAGCTCCAAAATGTGTTTATCATTTATCTCAGTTCGGGTACAGTGTTACAATTAAATAAATAACTAGAAGTCATTTTGAAGGAAGAATAATAAGAAAACATGTTTAAAGCAAATACAATGCAGAAAACTTCAAGCATAAAAATCTACAACACTCCGTCAGTACCCTTATCGTTCCATAGTACTGAAGTATTGGCTTTGAAAGAACATGAAACAGACAGAGCGAATGCAATGAAATTATGTCGAAGATCAGTAAACTAAATAATATGTAACCACAAAATGAAGAAAATGAAATGCAGAGACTACAAAAAATAACAAAAAACTACTGAATTCAACATGTTTCACGATGTCTAGTTTTGAGATTATAAACATATCAATCAAATGACAAAAGACCGCCAGCAGGTAATCAAAAAAAAAATCCTAAATTAAACCGATTTAGTTCATGATGATAGATGATGAAGATAATGACAAAAAGTAGGAAAGAAGATTTACCTACTAGCTCATTAATAATTTAATTTTTTCGTTTCGGTATCCGAGTGTTACAGCAGTAGACCATTCCTGGTCTCTTGTACTATTCTCCCAGCTAGACGCATGACCAAACCATACCAACTGACTGCGCTAAGGTGAGCTATGCATTCGGGTTGCGAGCAGGCAACCTCACTCGACCCTCAATCAGCCTCCTCTGCTCTTGGTCAGTCGGTGTTCGAAGAATTCTATGAAATAGTAGTGATATAAAGATCTTGATGGAATGATGTATACTGTTTTCGCTGTAAGAAAAATCTAATGTAAATATAAGCACGTTGCTGTCATACCCATGACTGGATCTCAGTCGAAGCACTCACATGACGCAGGAAAATATAGTTCGTATTTGGAAACCATAATCTTGTATTATTTCAAAACAAAAAATTGAATTCTAATTGTTATATACGATGAAACATATAACTTCAATCATAAGTAAAACGCTATGTAAAACGCTACTTTTACATTTTATTCTGTACTATGAACGCGGATGAATACAAACAGTAATACCGAGGTAGTTTGTTCTTGTAACAAGATGGCGTCACTTTATGTAAGCACGTGGTACTGAAGTATGGCTTCTGCATCCTCGGTGCGTACTTACTTACTTGCTGGCTTTTAAGGAATCCGAAGGTTCATTGCCGCCCTCACATATGCCCGCCATAGGTCCCTATCCTGAGCAAGATCAATCCAGTCTCTATCATCATAACCCACCTCCCTCAAATCCATTTTAATATTATCCTCCCAACTGCGTCTCGGCCTCCCAAAGGTCATTTTCCCTCCGGCCTTCCAACTAACATTCTATATGCATTTCTGGATTCGCCCATACGTGCTACATGTCCTACCCATCTCAAACGTCTGGATTTAATGTTCCTAATTATGTCAGGTGAAGAATACAATGCGTGCAGTTCTGCGTTGTGTAACTTTCTCCATTCTCCTGTAACTTCATCCCTTTTAGCCCCAAATATTTTCATAAGCACCTTATTCTCAAACACCTTTAACCTATGTTCCTCTCTCAAAGTGAGAGTCCAAGTTTCACAACCATAAAGAACAACCGGTAATATAACTGTTTTATAAATTTTAACTTTCATATTTTTTGACAGCAGACTGAATGACAAGAGCTTCTCAACCGAATAATAACAGGCATTTCCCATATTTATTCTGCGTTTATTTTCCTCCCGAGTATCATTTATATTTGTTACTGTTGCTCCCACGTATTTGAATTTTTCCACCTCTTTAAAGGATAAATTTCCAATTTTGATATTTCCAATTCGTACAATATTCTCGTCACGAGACATAATCATATACTTAGTCTTTTCGGGATTTACTTCCAAACCTATCTCTTTACTTGCTTCAAGTAAAACTCCCGTGTTTTCCCTAATCGTTTGTGGATTTTCTCCTAACATATTCACGTCATCCGCATAGACAAACAGCTTATATAACCCGTTCAATTCCAAACCCTCTTTGTTATCCTGGACTTTCCTAATGGCATACTCCAGAGCAAAGTTAAAAAGTAAAGGTGATAGTGCATCTCCTTGCTTTAGCCCACAGTGAAGTGGAATACACAATACAATACATGGGCATCCTCGGTGTGTGTGATTATTAAACATAAGAGTAGAAACCCTCTCAAAAGCGGAGAAAAACAAATAGTCTGAAATGTATATAATAAGTTAAGTGAGTTTTAATTACAGTAATTATAAAGTAAATGTTTCCTAAGCAAACGAATACATAGTAGTAAAGGTTAGGCCTACTTGACGAGTAACGGGAAATGTTTAACTTGAAACAGAATGTACAGGAGTGGGCGGGAACACGTACAGAGAATCTATGGCGCCAAACAGCGGCCAATGAAGTCTCACTTCAGTCTGCTATTGTTTACATTACGATTTTTCTTACAGCGAAAAGATTATAGATGTCTTACTTGGGGAAAGAGGAGAAAGGAAAACCTAGAGCAAAGCCCCAACTGCGACTTTGTTCGCCACAAGTGTCACTAGGGATATTTCAATGAAAAATCACAAGCCTGACCGCGATTCGAACCTGGACTTCCTGCACGACCGGCTGGAGGTCTGATCATGCCATTGCAGGAATTACCTTACTAGTTCTACTTCACAAACGTAACTTCATTTGCATAGTCCGATTTCTTTCCATAGTAATCTGTCGCTCATCTAACAATAATTAATTAAAAAGACTTGTGTTCGTCCCAGTTTAAGAATACGGAGGGAGGACTGGAGGTGCTCAGTTTTGTTGGAAGCAGAGTGTACGCTGGAGTGTGTGATACCGCATTGGGTAGCTGTCCCCGCCACTCGAGCTATTCTTCGTTGGGAGAGAATGGTTTCAACTCAAAGGCTCAAAATAGCTTACTCAACACTTTATCCAACATTGTACTTGCTGTTTTGGTCCAAAATACTGCCAGCAGGCGGTGTGCGAAAGCTAACCAGAAACTGGGCCACGCAGGCTGTGTACTTCGGCGGTTTCACAAACAATTTACTCCCCAGAACTCTTTTCAAAGTACACCCAGCGATGTTGTGCCTTTTAATAATATATCAGCGCCAGCTTTTAACATAAATGCATAATAAGCCGTAATATCAGTGTCGCCCAAAAGAAGTAACTTGCTGCTTACGTCATGCTAGTCGTGAATGTGAAATACACTTCTTCATTAGTTTGGGGCTAAGGTCTGGAGCTTTAACATTTCTTAAAAGCCAAGTCTTACGTTTGAATCCAGATTAGGGCATGGGTCTTTGCTCTTTGCCAATTTAATGCCCAGTGTTATTTCAAGGCGTCCAGAATCGTGCAGAATCTGCATTATGGGGAATCTAAAGTGCATGTCTTCTGTGTGAATGAAGTAAAAAGAAAATTTATAAATTCAGGTCAACTTCACCTCAGAGTCAGCATCAAGATTAATATTTTATCTGTTACTTCCGGTAAGACATCGGTCTCGCTAAAAGAAATTGATTATTGAATTGAATCAATGGTTTTGAAAAGGGGATTAGTGAATGAAACATTACTTTCCGGGGGGGGGGGGGACTTCTTTTTCTATTTTGTTTGTAAAAATTATTCTGTGCGATTTTTTTATAGGAATACAGTGCCTTCGATTTGTATATAGACCCTATTATTACATGCTTTATGTATTTTACCATTTATTAATGTTATTGTGCTCAATGAACTCTCTTAATTTTGCGATATATTTTGTATAACTGATCTCAACTGCGCCCGAGCACAAGCTTCTGCTCTTTCGGGCTGCAATGCCTAATGTAGCTCAAGTATAAATGAATAAATAAATAAATAAATAAATAAATAAATAAATAAATAAATAAATAAATAAGTAAATAAATAAATAAAAATAAATAAAAAATAAAAATTATAAGTATATTGTTTTTAGATTTGTCTCACTTACAATTGGCTCATAAACCATTAATAAGTGAGCTGCCCACACCTGTGGAGTAACGGTTAGCGCGTTTGGCCGCGAAACCAAGTGGCCCGGGTTTGATCCCCGGTCAGCGCAAGTTACCTGGTTGAGATTTTTTCCAGGATTTTCCCTCAACCCAATACGAGCAAATGCTGGGTAACTTTCGGTGCTGGACCTCGGACTCATTTCACCGGCAATATCACCTTCATCTCATTCAGACGCTAAATAACCTAAGATGTTGATAAAACGTCGTAAAATAACATACTAAAAAATAAGTGAGCTGACTCGTGCCCTTTTCAAAATTAATGAAAGAAAAAACTCAAAAAAAGTTTTAATGTGTGTGGTTAAGTGTCACATACAGTGGTAAAATTCTTTAACCTACTGTGTACAAATTAATGACAATGTTTCCCAAGAATATTCTCTATTTAGTCATCCTTATTCTCACCTGGAATAGTCAGCCAACTACCAATCTATTAATAAATTGCCACGAAGTTATCAGGAATGTAGGATTTTAGCTTGTACACGTCCTCAATTTTTTTTTTTTGACATTGCTTCGGTATTTTCGTTCATACGCTTTATCTGGGAAAGGGATGACTGATGTTTTTGCCAATTTAAAGTGGTAAACTAACAATCCATCAATGAAATGAAAAATGTTTACCACACCAGGAAGGTTTTCATTAAATTCAAACATGTAGTATTTGGATGTGTTAAAGCCCACTTTTTTACCTCTCGAGATTTTTTCGCTAAAGATCAGCTGCCAAAGTCGTTGGTTTCATGAAATATTGTTTCTACTAGGTATTTCTTGTAGTTAACAGAAAAGTTTTCTTCAAATAGTATGCTTGTAAACATACAACTAGTGCTATATTGTCAACTTCTGTGCATAATCAACTGGCAAGTAGATGCGATCAGTTCTACTAACGCCTACCTCTTGATTACGCCAAAATTGCGGTCACAAAGATGAAATGAATGCCTTCGGATAGGATATTACTGAAGAATCTTTCCCTTAACTGATATTATCCATGTTGCCAGTAATAATAACCACAACCAAATGACAATAATCATGTAAACCTTGATCTGTTTGACAAAACTCCTGCTAGGTTCCAATAAGTACATTTGTTTTGAAAACAGCACAAGTCTCTGACTGATGTCCTTTTCAAACCACACGTCATATTTAATGGCGTCTTGTTGCTATAATGTGCTGTTGACTGATCACTTTTGATACAAAACGATGCCTCTAGACCTGTAGAATGAAGTACCATGTATAAGTAAATTTACGCAAATTATTAGTAACTGAAGCCCTTTTCAAAACCACTGATTCAATTATTGAATGCTTAATTGTAAGCTTTTCATAAGAACATAGAGGTAGAGTTGTTTATCCAGCGGTATAGGAGCATCCCTTAGCACTTGTCCACCGTTGTGGCTGAAGGGTTAGAGAATCTAACTCCGAACCCTGTGGTCCCGGGTTTGATTCCCGGTCAGGACTAGTTGCCTGGGTAAGGTTTTTTTCGGGGTTGTTCCCACACTCCTATGGATGAATACCAGGTAACTTTATCAAGCGATTGGAACCCCACTCATCTTCGCCACTTCCTTTCCTCCCCCATCATCCTTTCCTCATCATTCCGTTTCTGGTTTTTCAGATCACTCTACCGGCAGTCTCCCGAAGCTGCTGACTCTCTCGACCGGCCTCCGTGGAATGTAGTTAAGCGACGTTGGATGGCATCTGCAACGAGCACCCGAAGCGGACCTACTCGGGGGAGTAGTTTCGCCTCGGAGCGACAAGAAGGCCTAGAGGGAAGTTGCCGAAGCAGAAATGATATATGGATTTCTGTTGGCTGTAGGAACCGATCGTTAAGGGAGTCATGTGGTTGAGTTGGAGGCAACTCATTCCATATCGAGGATTAGCGCAATAGATCTCAGCAGGTCACAGTGCTGGGCCATCCGTGCCCCCTCAGTTAAATTCCATTCCATCCGTAAGCACTTAGTCTAAGTACGGTTTTTGTGCAACCGTTAGATAATGAGTTGTGTGGTAATTGTGCTGCCTGTCTAAGCCGGCTCCACCATCCACTGCAGCACGCATTCCTCTCTAGCCAAAAATATCTGAATAGCTTGCTTCTGTTTTCTGTTAATGGCCTGCCGTACCTTCTGGGTCCAACGTAGTCGTCACGATCCTGTAAGGGGTTCAGTGCCTGTTGGCACCGGTGCCTTTCTGCAGATTTCTGAGTCGTCTAGAATGCATTATCACTGCCATATGTCAACCTCTGGAGAAACCACGAGGAATATTCGCCACGGAGGACAGCCGATTAGACGCCAGACAAACACAAGTCTGTGAACTGTTTTACGAAATAGAGATCATAATGAAAAAGTAATTGTATAGTGTGTTAGTGGAAAGAAATTAAAACTTGAGAACCTTGAAAAAAATCTCTCACAACTTGTCCTTTTCAAATACAACTGCACTGCTGCCGTCTGCAGAATTTGATCTCGGTTCCGCGGTCTTCGTAATTAGGCCTAATGCTTTGCTAGCTGAGTTAACAATACGGCGTTGACATAGATCTACATCTTCCTCCACACTAGATATGGTTGGTAATGTGGGAATACAAAGGCAACCACTTCCCTTGTTCTCCCTGTGTTCCCTTTGTTTCCCCCTTGTAAATCTCGTTTTCTTATTATTCTCCTTATATTCCCATTTTTCTTGTATTTTTGGGCTCCTTGTATTTTCCTTGTTCACCTTTGTTCCTCTTATATTCTTCTTCTACTCATCTTTCCATTGTTATACTTATTTTCCCATTGTTATTCTTGTTTCCCCATTGTTATCCTTATTTCTCCGATTTTCTTTTTTCCCCATGTTCATTTTGTATTCCCTTTGTTCTTCATGTTTTCCGTTGGTTCTCATGTATTGCCCTTTTTGTCACTTTCTTCCCCATGTTCTCCTAATTTTTCTCTTCATTTTGTCTTCGCTTTGTTCTCCCTATATTTGCCCTATTTTCTTTTTACATCCCTCTTGTTCTATTTGCATTCCCCTTGTTCTCTTTGCATTCCCTTGTTCTCCTTGTATTCCCCTTCAACTCTTTATTTTACCCCTTGTTCTCTTTCTGTTCCCCTTCTTGTTTTCCCCTTCGCCTTGTCTTCTCTTGTGTTATTCTTGTTCTCTTCCATTCCCCTTCTTTCTCCCTATATTGCCATTCTTATGCTTTTCTTCCCCTCTTGTCCTTACGTTTTTCTTGTGTTTATCTTATTCTTATCTTCCCCTTGCTCTTCAAAGTTGATAAAGCATTAGTAGGGTTTCCACCAGTTGTCCTCTGTGTTCGATGGCTATGACGCACACAAGTAGAGTCGGGTTGATGGATTACTTCAAATACCGAATTATGAAACGAATTAAAAACTTAAATTCTGACTAAACTATACAGAGTGGAAGTAATATAGTATAATTGTGCAGATTGGAAGAGACAATAGAGTACATTAAAATACTTAAACACCTATTGCCGGTATGCGTTTTGTAATTAAAGACCTCTCAGGATGAAGGATGTTACATCAAATGCTTGAAACATGTCATGTACGTGGAAAAAGTAATTTTAAAGCATGTATTTATAACAATAAATAATTAATTTCAATGGCTCAATAAAATTTTATCCTTGTTAGGTAAATAATAATAATAATAATAATAATAATAATAATAATAATAATAATAATAATAATAATAACACTTAATTGCCAGAACAAAGATACATATTGATTTTTTTTAATATAAGAAATCTCTAGCACCCCCAGAAAGAGTAAGTTACATACTCGTGCTAAGGGGGCATTCCACATAAGTTAATGTTAAGACATTTTATTGAAAAACAGAGTAAAAAGTAATAAAAAAAGAAGAAAAAAACGCATCACAATAATTAAACTTTAAATTTTTTCTCTGTTAACAGCAATTTTTAATAGAAGTTTTTAAAATAAGGAGCATTGCGAGTTTATCTATTTTCATGTTATAAAGCTTTAGACCGAAGTTGCTATAATGGTTAAGATAGTAACTATAAGCCTACCGGTAATGTAATATGCGCCTGAAATTATTTTCCTTCCTCCTGACTCATGAATTACAGTTTTTTTTTTGTGACATTCTTATTCTGGGGAGGTATTCAGTTAAGAGGTTAAGTACAGCTTACAGCAGTACATTTTTTTTTGGAAATATTCAACTTTTGTTTCCTCCATTACTGTATCTTGTACAGTAATGGAAATTAGAATGTGTAAAATACTGTCCTGCTATATGAAAAAAAAAATATATATATATATTTTTACGATTAAAAAAAAATTATGTTTTTTTTTTTCAAAATTCAAAATGTTGGCATTTCACTGTGCAGTGATACTGCAATTACCTCATATCTCATAAACTTGTTAACTTTTTCATCTTCTCTCTCTTTTATTTTGTTGCTGAAACTCATATTTACAATATCATGCTCTTTCAACTACATTCCTTAATAAATACTATTTTTTTATTTTGTGTTTGAAGAAAATACTAATATTTGACCATTTTTTAAAATGAATTTCTTTTTTATCAGACAATCTATCAAAGGTAGTGATCTTGCATTACATTGTAGCTATGACTTGCACAAATACACAACAAATTTCATCACAGAATGTTGGATAGTTTTAAGTTATGTTGGAAAACACTTCCTCTCTGCACAGTGAACGAATTTTGAAAAAAAAAAAAAATATGTAATTAATTTTTTATGGTAAAAATATATATATATATATATATATATTTTTTTTTTTTCATATGGCAGAAGGACAGTGTTTAACACATACTAATTTTCATTATTGTACAAGATACAGTAATGGAGGAAGCAAATGTTGAATATTTCCAAAATTTTACTGCAAGATTTATTAGAAAATTAGGCTGAAAGTCTGAGTAGTTTGGCAACAGCGCACAGCCGGCTCACGTAGAATACGCACACTCACCGGTCTGAGGAGCAGAGATCCCTTACCTTCATCACCGCAGCAGGGTTGCCAGACTTCCTAATGACGGGAAATAACGATACGTGTTAATTAATCTTTTTATTTGATTTGCGAAAAACCTGTCCACTATATTTAAAATCTCTAAAAGGACAAATCATTTCTTATCAGTAGAACCCGGATGTTTGGCAAAATGCCTTTTTACTGGGTAGAAGTAAACCATTATTTGCACAGATATAAATGTGATTTGGAGTAAATCAAACTGATAGAGCCAATTTTTATTTCGCCTATTTTTCCTTTTTAAGGTGTTTCTTACTAATAAATGCCTTTTTTGTCATTTTAATGCAATATTTCTTGTTTATTTGCAATTGTCTAATTAATTGTAATGTAATATGTGTGAAATTGAAATTTTTTGAAGCAATGAATAACTTTAGTAACAATAGTAAATAAAAGTAATTTATTTCGGTGATTAATCTGCTAATAATCGTGTTTTAATACTATTGCTGTAATACAAATAATGATCGACAATCCACAGTTACAAATATACATTATCATGTCTTCACGATACCAACTACCAGGTTTATAATTTTTAATATTAAGCTTGTTCTCATAGAAGCTGTCACGTAGCATTTCCAATTTGTTTGCTTTCATATTTTCAAATCTTAGTGTTAGAATTTTGTGCTATACGTGTTTATTATTATAGGAGAAAGAAATTTGAGTGAGGAACAGTCAGGTATTATTGGGTGACAGAAGGCATGAGATCGGTTAGACAGAATGTCTAAATTCAGTAAACCATTGAAAAGTAAACTTCATGCTTACGTTAGTGAATTTCGTGCCCATGTGTTTTCAACTAATGGAACAGTTTTGTTATGTAAGGCTTGTGAAAAGACAGTTAATCACGAAAAAAAAAAAAAAATTTATAAGCCAACAGTGTCACCTACGAAGTAAGTATGTGAGTTATGTTGATGTAATTTAAATTTATTGGTGAAATATATTATGTCTTTATAAAATTTACAACGCCTTTTTCAAAGATTATTGTGCCTTTTTTTTCAACAGTAATCTCACTAGAGGTTTTGATTTATCTAGAGCAGCGTTTCTCAAAGTGTGTTCCCCGGAACCCCGGGGTTCCGTAAGCAACTCTCAGCGTTTCTCAAAGTGTGTTCCCCGGAACCCCGGGGTTCCGTAAGCAACTCTTAGGGGTTCCGCACAATTCCTTATGTGAAATTATTTACTTTTTAATCTCTAAAATATGTTATAAAACATGAAAAAGAATAAGAACAGAACTGCAACTTTTTATTCAGCCATTCTATTGACAATAATCAGACAACAATGGGTATCGTTTACGGCAATCTAATCATTAATGCACATTGTTGAAATAATAATAATAATAATAATAATAATAATAATAATAATAATAATAATAATAATAATAATAATAATCTATTTTAGTTTCTATAATTCGTAGTTAGGGTAATGATTACTTTCAATCATATGTTATATTGCAATGTTAAAGTTTCTAATATATTTAATTTTTTTAATCCCTTTATGTTTATTGGGTAATTCTTGATGAATAATTCAGTCATTAATATTTCTTTTATGTTTTTTATTTATATTTTCTATACCTGGTTTATTTTGTTGAGGTAATTTAGGGTATTTATTTGGTGGGGATTTAATTTCCTTTGGTCTAATTTTGTTGAGATTATGAATTTGTGTATTAATAATTATAGTGAGAGAATCTATTTTTCGCTATAATTATTATAGAATTTTTTTTATTTATTGTTCTTATTTTAATAATTATGCTTTATTGTACTTTTGGAAGATTAAGAATATTTTCATTTTATTTATTTGAAATAACTTAAGTGTCTGCAGCTGACACATTTTTCAACAATAATGCACAGGTGTAAATTGTATACGAAATTAATTGAAAGTTCTGTGAAGGATATTTCGCAGAGTTGTTTTGACGTTCCTTCAAGAAAGCACAGGAAGTTTCCTTTGGAGAAGAAAGAACATTATTTTGAAGTTCAAGGTGAGTTATGTGTTAATTTTGTGTCTCAACGTTTATTTAATAATATTCGAAAAAAGCCAATGGTTTAAAGAAAAATTGTACGAGTTTTGTCATCCCTTCTTCAGAATTGTGTAAATGGAAGGCAAGACCGATTATTGCGCGCTACGTCATCGTATTTTCAATACGGAGTGATACCTATCCTAACTCTACTTTTTTTATTACAGAGTGACACTGAATCATGGATCGGTGGCTTAAAACAGGATCATTAAAACAATCAACATCCAAGTGTGCCACTATAACTTCAACTATCCCTAAACAAGTATGTGGGTCTGATGAAGGTGAAATGGAAACACCAGATTTACAAAAATAGCTTCTCGTCACCTGAAAATGTGAAGGAGCCAATAACAAAAACATAACATGAACCTGTAATTAAAAAACGTAAATATAATGAGAGTTACTTAGCCTTGGACTTCATGGATGCTAAAAATTGCCCTCAGTGTGTAACATGTGGCAGAATTTTACCTAATAATTCGATGGCACCTTCAAAATTACGTCGCCATTTTGAAACAAACCATACTCAGTTTCATGACAAGAATATGGATTTCTTTGATAGAAAACGTCGTGAGTTATTAAATTCACAAAAGTTCTTAGCTCAGTAATCTTATAGTACAAATGAAAAAAGCAACAGAGGCATCTTTCATTGTAAGCTACAGAGTGCTCAGGCAGGTGAGTCCCACAAAATAGCGGAAAAATTAATAAAACCCTGCGCGATTGACATGGTTAAGTGCATGCTCAATGAGAAGGAGGCTAAACAATTATCTTCCGTGCCGCTCGTCGCATTTAAGAAATGGCAGCTTACGTCAAGGAAGAATTAAACTGTCGGCTGAGATCATGTCAATTTGCACTAGAGATAGACGAGTCAAGTGATGTAGCAGATCTGGCAGTTGTACTAATGTTTGTCCGTTAACATTATGAAGGTGCTATTGAAGAAGATATGCTAATACGTAAACCGCTGCCAGCTAATGCAACAGGATCTGAAATTTTCAGACTTGTTAGTGAGTACTTTGAAGAAAATCATATACCCTGGGACAATTGTGTTCATGTCTGCACGGATGGTGCAAAGGCAATGGTTAGGAAAACAGTTGGTGCAGTATTGTGCAAAAAGTCAGTTGCAAAAAATTGCAAAATCAGTCCTTGGATTTTGCACCGTCAAGCTTTGGCCATATCAAAAATTCCAGTGTTCCTCAAAAATGTTCTTAATGAAGCAGTAAAAATCGTTAATTTTATCAAGTCCACAAAACTAAATTCCAGACTCTTCAAAATAATTTCTGACGACATGGGAAGCCTTCATAAATCTCTGCTTCTCTATACAGAAGTGAGATAAATTTCTCGTGGAAAACTTTAAGTAGACTCTTCGAACTTAAGGCTGAGGTGATGGCTTTCTTCATTGATCACCATTTCGAGTTGGACGATCGTTTGAGTGACAATCAATGGCTCTTTAGATTTGCCTATTTAGCAGAATTTTTGTGCTAATATATTCAATGCAGAAAATAAAATCAAGGCTTTGAAGAAAAAATTGCAGCTCTGGATGAGAAGTCTAACCGGCAGTGAATTTGAGAGCTTCCCTGCTTTGAAAGATTTCCGTGAGGAGAACGGAGAAACTCTCCGAGAACTTGATGAAATCAATGAAGAATTTTTAAAGCATTTGGAGAATATGCGCCACACTGTAGAACAGTATTTTCCAGAACAGGAAAGTGAAAACAATTCTCAAAACTTGTGAGTCAAAAATCCATTTGATATCAAATAAAAAACCTTCTTCCCTCGCTTCTGAAAGATATGAAGCATTACTGGAAGTGACGTCTGGTTCATCCCTGCAACCTCGGTGTAAGAATCTCCCTGTGGTGGATTTTTGGCACAGCCTAAAAAGAGAGTACCCAGTTTTATCAAAGAAAGCTATCACAATTCTACTTCCTATTGTAAGTACTTACCTATGTGAAACTGGGTTTTCAGTGTATACGTCTATCAAAACTAAATACCGAAACAGACTGGTTTCAGAACCGGACATGAGACTTTATCTTTCCAACATTAAACCAATCTATACTAATAATAAATCTGTAGCCGAAATTTTTCTGATAATTTTCGATTTTCCAAAGATAATTGGTCCTAACATATATAATTAACCACCCTGAAACCGAAAATCGCTTTTTTTTTTAATTTTTGTTTGTATGTCTGTCTGTCTGTCTGTCTGTATGTTTGTTACCTTTTCACGCGATAATGGCTGAACCGATTTTGATGAAAATTTGAATATAAATTAAGTTCGTTGTAACTTAGATTATAGGCTATATGGCCTTCAAAATACATTATTTAAAAGGGGGGTTATAAGGGGACCTGAATTAAATAAATCGAAATATCTCGCTTATTATTGATTTTTGTGAAATATGTTACATAACAAAAGTTCCTTTACAAATGATTTCTGATAAGTTTTGGTCTCTGAAAAATTTTGATAGGACTGATATTTAATGAGATAAATGAGTTTTAAAATTAAAATAACTGCCATCTAAGGCGGTGTATTGAAATAAAAAACAAATGACTTTGTCTATAAGGGGCTTTGGACACAACAATCGAGAGCTATGAAACATAGCCTACAGACAATGTTTCTGTGTGTGTATGAAGTAATATCAGAAGCTAAATTAACAGATTTGTATAATTAATTATTATTTCATCATTGGAAAGTGTAGTTTCTCTGGATGGACATAATGCTATAATGTTATTACAGTAACTTGTGAGTGAATTGAGGACAGGTAAGATTCAAATAGCTTCTTATGCACAGAAAACTTGATAGGTTATTCTGTATATTCATTTCCTGTATTTCTGATAATAATGTTTATGAACATATTCATTTTTATCTCAGAGAATTAACGAACAACGAGAGTGTATTGATTTAGTATGCAGTAATAGTACGTTAGCTTAGCAATGCATTATTTTATAATTAAAATTTTAACGATGCTCAATTGAATCGTGTTAAAATACATCAAATATATATGCAATAAATGCAATGCAAAAAAATTGGGTAATGAGCCAAGCAGATTATGTTGCGCTGTTGTAAAAGTTGTTCCTCCTGAGATTCAAGAGCTCCCACAACAAATTAAAAACTTTCTAATTTGAGTATATCCGTTATCAACACACTTTTTCATAATATAATATAATATAAACGTAATAATAAATCTGTAGCCAAAATGTTTCTCTTAGTTTTCGGTTTTCCAAAAATAATTGGTAATAAGTATTAAGAAACATGTTAAAGGAATTGTCATTGCACCAAATGAGTGGTCTCTGGATCAAAATGATCGCATTTTAATATTTTAAATATAATTTAAATTAAGTAACATATTAAATGATTTACCCTTCTATCAAACACAAATGTTCCCTGGGTCAAATATCCTATTTTAATTATGTAATTACTTTATATTTATTTCTAACGGGTGCAGCGGAGCGCACGGGTACGGCTAGTATTAAATAAATATGCAGGCGGAAACAACAAAAACACTCGTCCCTCTGATTTATTTCAAATAGGTGTGTTTTTTTTTTCGGAAAAAATTTAAGTACCTGAATTTTAGTGTAAATTTCAAAACAGTGTTAACAATGCAAGTGGACTTAATTTCATTTATACTTGTTATATATTTACTGACAAAAAACATGTTTAATGTTAGAGGCAAAACTAAGCCAGGATTACTAATCTTTGTAATAACAGCAAATACAGTTCAACAATATTATTTATAATTTTTAAATATGTATAATATGTGACAACAATAAAAATGTGTAATGTTAGTGGTAAAAATACATTTCGTAATTTAATATTATATACTCGTATATATGACTAATATTCCGCTGGGTTCCACAGTTCTATTTTAGCTTTAAAAGGGTTCCGTAGAAAGAAAAGTTTGAGAAACGCTGATCTAGAGGAAATCAAAACTCGAGTGGGATTTAATTGACTATTATACGATTAGAAGAAAGTATATGAAGAACAGAAGTAACGAAATAGCCTTCTCTAATACAATAAAATATTGACTTACGAAAATACTGAACTGTCTTCAAATGTATTATTGTACCATTGTATTCCGCTAGATGGCAATAGTGTGTTATGATTAACTGATTTCTTGTTATCAGTTGTGCCAACTATAGAATCTTCATTAACTCTGTGGAGGTTACTAGTCAAGAATGCTTTGTTGATTCAGTTTCATTTTTATTAAAACAGTTGCATTGCACTTCAATTATCCGGATCCCAGTAATCAACCTCACTTGACAGATGATTTTCAATAAATCTTAGCATTAAACAATCTCTGATACGTGACTATCCATAATATCACACAGCAGGAGCTATAACATAACCTAAATATAATAAACAAGTGTTTGAAAAGTTGTAATTAGGAATGATGAAATAAGAAAAGTTTTAATTAAGGATGACATAAAAAATAAACATGAATAATTTTAAAATCAACAATTATTGACAGTACAATTTTCAAATTTGAATGTTTTAGTGGTTGGTGGTTCAGTTGATGTTATATTGGACCTGTGCGTAAAAGAAGTGAACTCGTTGATGTACATGGTGTATTCCTCAACTTATTCAGGATTTACGAATGGTGCTCTTCATTTATTTGTAAATAGGGTTTCAGGGAAGATGCATAGCTATGACCAGATATCTTTATTAATTCTTGTTCTTGAATGCCAATGCGAGTCATATCTGAAACTGCTGTGTATCGACTGGAGTGGTTTGTAATTTTCTGTTTTTTTTTTTTTTTTTTTTTTTTTTGACGTCCAGACCAATGCAGTTTGAAATGTTGGCAAACAAAGAAACAAATACTAGGGTAGTGATAAAAATAAACAAATGCTAGGGACGCAATAAAATTAAACAAGTGCTAGGGACGCAATAAAATTAAACAAGTGCTAGGGACGCGATAAAATTGTGTGGTAAGCAGCCATGATTGTTTGAAAGACGTCCTTTCATACCGTTATATTGGTCAAAAGTAATATGACGTAGTAAAAGTGTAATAGTAATTTTTATTGCCTTTTTTACCTGCCTATGTTAACTGTTATAAATGCCAAAACATCCGGGCTGTACTCATCAGTTTCTCTAATAATATAAGTAAAAATCATAATCTTACGGATAGTGCTTACCGAGTAAAACATTGTTAACGTTTAGGGGAAAATAATTATCTTTCTGAGAGAAATATTCATTTCGGACTAAAATGATATAAATTTTTCTTTTAATTTATCCAAGAAATAAGCTGCTAAAATCTGTATAGTTACAGTACTTCCACCCTGTACTTCACTCTACACCAGATTGTTCTTAGTTGTCAAGCACTTGTCACGTGGTTTTTGTTAAATTAAGTTCGGATCTAAGCGTGGATCTAGTATAGTACAAAGGTCCCATACCTGTGGCCAACGTCCACATGGTCTTGTCTCATTCTCCACTTGAAATCTATGCAAACTATCACAAGTTCCACGCGAAGTTTCCTATGAGCTACTGAAATGTGAAGTATCATTGTTATATTAATTACATACTTTCCATCGCTGTATCAAGTACGTGGTTGTCTAGAGCCATTGGTGATAAGAGATGGTATTTTTTAGCAAGATGAGTCCTAGGACATGTTAGGATACGTGATTATTCATAAATCCGTGAAACATTTTAAACTTTAATAACAAATGAAGTACGCAACATATCATGGTAATAATTTATAGAGAAAAATTGAAATTGAGATTTTAGTGAATAGTAGTTAGAGGAAAAACCGGGGACTGTTTGACAAGCCACCCTGCATAGTCAGGAGGCCCTTGCCCTTCATGGGATTTCGTGGCTAATTCTAATTCTAAAAGTTAGAGGAAAAGGGGGGTGTGAAAGAAGTATATAATATTAGATATATTAGGATTAATGAACAAATAGAGAATAGCAAATGAAATGTAGGAGAAATACTGAAGGGGAGATTGACAAAGTAACAAAAAAGGTGCATAGTGTAATTGGGAGTATCTGTGTAGACGTGTACTGCAAATAATGTGTTATTGTAATAATATGTTAATGGTGGCACCGGATATAGAAATGTGAGGTACACCATTACATGTAAAGAAGTGCTGTGACGAAATATATCATACATCATATCATATATCATGGTAATTTACATGCCGATAGAGAAACTCCCCAATTTTTTTAATAAGAAAAGTCCGCTCTTAGTTGCCATGATTTATCGCTAGGTGGCAACAGTTATCAATAATGTAAAAATGACGTTTAATAAACGTGAGCAATCGTTTTGTTTGTTGGAATATGCAAGGACCTCGACAAAGATTTCAAGTAGACGTTTTCGCCAACTTACTCGAGACGAAGCAACTTTTCATCTCTCCGGAAAAATGAATCGGCACAATGTGCGCATATGGGTAACTGAAATTTCCCGCGCAGTCATTGAGGATGTACGAGACTCACCTAAGGTAAATGTCTTCTGTGTGTTTTCGAAAGAGAAGGTGTATAGGGATTTTTTTTTGTACAGCCCACTGTCACTGGGATGATTTACAAAACTGCTGATGCCTCAGCTGAATGATTACATCTCTCAGAAGATGGATCTGTCTGTCACTATCACAACGTGCGAGAGTATCTTAATCAAAATTTGCCACAGAGATGGATAGGACGCACAGGACGAGAAGATAATGCGTTAATGAAGTGGCCACCACGATCACCGGATTTAACTCCATGTGACTTCTTCTTGTGGAGGTTTTTGAAGGATATTGCCTATGTGCCGCCGCTAATTGCTGATCTTCAGGAACTTCACCAGCGGATTACAGCTGCCGTGGCTGTGGTCAACCGTGCTGGAGCGTGTATGGGGCGAGATGGATTACCACACGGATGTATGCCTGTGAGGTATGTAACAAAACTTGGAGAGTTTCTCTTTATTTTAGTGTAAAGTAATTTGTTATTCGTTGTGTAGTTTAGTAGTTATGAATTTTTAAAATGCTTCACGGACTTATGAATAGCCCTGTATAACCCGACTCTCGTCTTACAAGTGGGAAAATGTTCAGAGAAAACAGAGCCAAGTAATAAGTCCAATTATAATTCGAAACCTGAGCGCAGCGTTAACGCACGAGTCCCGCTTGCCACACTAAGGTATGCCAATGGCCAGGATAGTATTTACAATAACTTTACCTTTTTGTGGAATATATTATTTACGTCTAAGAAACAGACAGTATCCGCGGACTAAAGCTTTATTCATAGCGCCTTATGATGTACCCCGGCAGTACCATATGGATGCCAACACTTTCAAACAAGAGTAGGATCGTTTAAATATGTTTTGACATGTGTGGCATTACAGAGTCTGAGCTTGTGGAGAGCTGAAATGTGCTCCGTAACGACATTTGCTGCGAGTGTTTGATGGATATGTCTCTTCAATTTCCTATTTCTGATATTGGAGAAGTTGCGGAGTTTGACCCAGCAACGATTTCACTGTATAGCAACTTGGAGGAGAGTGCTTTATATTTCGACAGTGTGGCAGGTCTATCTCTCAAGAAGGCCGTGACCTGCCGCTTCTTGCTTGCTTGTGTATTCTCTACTGAACACGAAAACTACTTCGCAACGTGCCATACTTGCATAGTCGAAGTTCCGTACAAGCACAAGGCGAGAAAAAGTTAACACACAGTTTTCTTCGAGGAAAGTGGTTTTATACTAATATTATATTATTACAATTAGGCTATCATATTTTGATTTACTGACTAAAGATGCATTATGCTAAGCAATAAAAATGTAAAATTAAAGAATTTTAGCGAAAAAGCCTGCTTCATAACAGCTACTATTTGATAACAAAAGATATAATAGTTATTTACAATACAAGCGTTTTTTTTTCTTGTTAGGAGGGAACAACATCCCACGCACTACGACCTGAAGTCTATTGTACACCCCACCTATATGGGATGAGTTGTGTTCCCACCGATCCTCTACGCGCACCGACCTAAACACTTGACTTCCTTAACGACCGGTCCCTTCAGCCAACAGAGTCCATGTACCACTCCTGTTTCGCCAACCCCCCGAAGGCTCCCTTAACGGTCTGGGGCGGAAGTCCTCCTCCGAGAAGGTCTGTCCCGGGTTCCGTTGCAGAAGCTATCCATCATCACTTTAATACAATCCACGGAGGCCGGTCGAGAGAGCCAGCAGCTTCGGAGGGTCGCCTGTAGAGCGATCTAAAAACCAGAAGAACGGGATGATAAATGAAAGAATGATAAGGGAGGAAAGGAAGTGGCGAAGATGAGTGGGGTTCCAATCGCCTGATAAAGTTACCTGATATTCATCCATACTATTGAGGGGAAAACCCCGAAAAAACCTCGCCCAGGCAATTCGTCCCGACCGGGGATCGAACCCGAGCCCGCTGGGTTCGGAGTTAGACTCGCTAACCCCTCAGCCACAACGGTGGACTTATACAAGCGTTAAAAGTGACATTTTAATTTGTGAACAGCGATGTTTGTGAATCGAGGCCGCAAGCCAAATGTAGGAAACCTACTTTTTTTTTAATTTTTATTAGGTTATTTTACGACGCTTTATCAACACCTTAGTTTATTTAGCGTCTGAAAGAGATGAATGAGATAATGCCGGTGAAATGAGTCCGGGGTCCAGCGCCGAAAGTTACCCAGCATTTGCTTTTATTGAGTTGAGGGAAAACCCTGGAAAAAAAATTTCAAACAGGTAACTTGCGCTGACCGGGAATCGAACTCGGTTCACTTGGTTTCGCGATCAAACGCGCTAACCGTTACTCCACAGATGTGCTTATATTGGGTTCAGGGAAAACCCCGGAAAAAAACCTCATCCAAGTAACTTGCCCCGACCGGGAAAAACCTACGTAGTAACAAATAAAATTACTATTAACATTTTTCCCTTGAATTTATTCAAGTCTGCTTCACAGGGAGGTTTACCTGAAAGCTACATTTTGTATATATACTGCATACGTTACTGTAGGTACGTTAACAGAAAACCACAATTTCAAGTCACATAGAGTTTGTGTGCACTCGATGAGGTTTCTGGCGTCTTGTCAACCCACTCGAGTTACGTGGATAAAAGGGAAAAATTGAGACGGTGTCGACTGAAGTACCTGCCTGGTTTGCTCAGTTGGTGAGCATTGGTGCGCTTAGCCAAAGGCCCCGGGATCGATACCCGGCCCCGGAACAACTTTTTCCTTGAATGTATTCACTATTAACATGTGTTTGTATTCTTCACCTAACATAATTAGGAACATCAAAGCCAGACGTTTGAGATGGGCAGGGCATGTAGCACGTATGGGTGAATTTTAATTTTTTAATTATGATTTAACGATGCTCGCAACTGCAGAGGTTATATCAGCGTCGCCGGTGTGCTGGAATTTTGTCCCGCAGGAGATCTTTTACATGCCAGTAAATCTACTGACATGAACCTGTTGCACTTAAACACACTTAAATGACATCGACCTCGGCCGGGATCGAACCCGCAACCTCGAGCATAGAAGAACAGCGCTATACCAAGTACGCTACCGGGGCCGACGTATATGGGTGAATCCAGAAATGGATAAGTATAATGTGTTAGTTGGGAGACCTGAAGGGGAAAGACCTTTGTGGGGGCCGAAACGTAGATGAAAGGATAATATTAAAATGGATGTAAGGGAGGTGGGATATGGTGCTACGGACTGAATTCCTTAAAGGCTATTTGTAATTAAGTAGGCCTAGTATTAACACGTGTGTCGTACACTATTTTTAGACAATCGTTTAGTATGTATAAATACATTAGGTAAATGAAATGCTGGATGTGTTACCTAACTGCAAAAGTATCCAGTATCAATGTGGGGTAGCATTCTTGTAATCCTTCCAGAGTGACTCTATAAAAGGCATAGATAAGAGCTATAGATGTAAGAACTAACAAACAATCTATGTGTTAAAAACTGCCTGAAGACATATGTACTCACAAAATGATATTGAGTCCATTTACAAGATTAATGACACTGAAACAATGTTTTACGCCTGATGCACTTTGATTGCGGCGAATCTCACACGTTTCACTTTCGAATTAAAACTTGGTAGCAAAATCGCTATCTGGTGCACAGCGGTGCAGGCCAGACAACAGACAGTCGAAGAGCACAATCCGAATGGCTAATTTTTTAGTGGTCTCCGGAGGCAGTGTGTTTGGGAATTAGCAATCAATATTGCGTACCCGGTCGCAGGCTGTTATTCAACTGTTAATGGAAAAGACGAGTTGGAGCTATCAGCAGAACGTAAGCCTATTCCCAATAATAGATTGGCTCTGTGTTACAGGAAAATTGATTTTAAAATTCAACTACCAGATGAATTGCAGGTTCCGGCATCATGTTCCAAGAAGTAAACCTTCTCATTTTATTTGACGTTTCGATAGTTCACTCTAGAGAATACTACATTCAATAATAATTGAGTGGGTTACGAACAAAAGTGGTACATAGGACATCAAACCGGAATTAAATTAGAATTTTATTGGATGCTCTTTTCTTTCTCCTGATTGTGGTCTACAAATAAACTACAATAGTAGTAGTGGTGATGAAGATGATGGTGATGATTGTCCACATGATCATCATCTACAATGTCGTCTAAACTTTTCATCCTATTAAAACTCGGATTAAAATTAACACTGTCGTTTCTTTCTGGGTTATTCCAACAAATCGTCTTTCATGGAATTTATAATTCACTGTCAACAGTGATTTTGTTAAATGCACAATTACTATTGTTTCTTATGTAATTTCATCTGCTGATTCCAAAAATGAAGTCAGAATGTTTCTACCACCCACTATTTTTTTGTGATTTTAGAACAATTTATTTATTTTTATTGCTATATACAGACCTTAACATGCTAATGGAAAGAAAATATTTCAAATATTTAATTTTATTGCTTTAACAATTGACCTTATAACTTTAGATCACTGTTGTCTGTGAAGTCAGAATTCATAAAAATAAATTTTATTCCTCATTAGACTGTGACAGTTAGTATTAATTCTCAGTTGAATTGGAACTTACATTCATGAAACAAGTTTCATAACCTGTGTTTTATTTGCCTTAATTTTAAGTGTGGTAAAAGTATCTTATAAAGTGAAATATACCGCGAAATACTACATAAATCACATAAAAAAATTTGATACGTTTATGATAAGTTAACTTTGAGTTTTACTACTCTATTATAGATTTATTAACTTATCCTACAGAATAATTTCTGTAATATTGACAATTGTTAATATTACAGATATTATTCTGTAGGGCAAATTAATAAACCTATAATATTCTCATAGCTGCAGTGCATATGTCTGTACAGATTACTGTGCAATTAACTGCGGAATCCCGGCCAAATAAGTCACTCAACTGAGTGCGCTCCTAATATAATGGCAGTTGACATTGGACATATACGTCAACATATATGCCTAACTTGGAGTCAGGCCACAAAGGGAAACATTGAAGGAGGAGGGTTCGGTCCGGTGGTGTGGATTGAATTCGGCGTAGCTCAGTGGCCAGAGCGCTTGGTACGTAGATCCAAGAACCCGGGTTTGATCCCCGGCGCCGGAGCGAATTTTTCTCCTCAAATATTAAATATTAATTTACTACTCTAGTTAAAAGAACTTACGAGTGTTCTTATGGTTACAAAATAGATGAGGACATGAACTGGGCTCCTAAAATCTTTTGTGCTGCATTTGATTCTTTTAACTGGTTGGCTAAAAGTATCACATCATATGGCTCTTCCAGTTCCAATGATATGCCGGGAATCTAAGGATCATTCAACAGACTGTTACTTTCTAGGAATCACAGATCAGAAGATTACAGAGAACTTGTCAGCGAGCTGATTCAGAACTGTAACGTGATGAGGTGTCATACCTCTCAAAATAACTTCTTGGAGTCTCATCTATTTTTTCTTCCTCAAAACCTTCGGTTAGTGAACGATGAACATGGGGAGCGTTTTCATCAGGATTTTTCTGAAATGGAAAGGCGCTACCAGGAAAAATGGAGCCCAAATATTCTGTCAGACTACTGCTGGACACTTAAGAGGTGTTTCTCAAGCGAAGTGTGATCTAAAATCTATTTCACACACATTTTTAGGTAAAATGTTACAAGGTATCAATACTAGAAAAGTCTGAATTACATTTCATATAATTACTCAAAAAGTCTGGGTGATAGAAAAATTCTGAAAACAGACTTGAAATCAGCACGAAAAATCCTATAATAATCATCTATTATTTATATTTTAATAAAAAAATATGTTTAATTTTGTTGGCCAGTGAATTATATACGCTTCTTATAATATTATTTATTGGCATTATACTCGTATAATACATAAATTCAACATGTTCTCTCAGATATTTTTTTATAGTTCAGTGTTCGCACGATGCCCTACATTTTAAATTTTGTCCTGATCAACTTACTTCTCCATCTTCATCAAATATGTCTGTACCTGTTACAAGTTTAACTTTACCAACTCCAATTCTTCCTTTTATTTAAAGAAAAGGTAATTTCTACCGTCATATAACATGACGTATGATGCCACCATTTTAAAAACTTGAATATGTTTCCTTTAGGCTGTTGTCCTCGATGACCTACCATACCATATCATACCAGAGGTTAGAACCAAGGTTCGCGGCTTCAAATCTAGCCGAAGGCGAATGGATTTTAAAGGACGATAAAATAATTAGTATATATTGCTCCGGGAGTTCAGTAAAGCTGAAAAGCTGATAGGCCTATATCTTAGATTTACTTCACGTGAAGGAACTCTTTTTCTGCGAGAGAGCTCCAGAATAAAAATTAGTCAAAATTTTCTCTCCCACGTTTAATTTCGACCTAATTATCTTTTGCAGTTAAAAGTGATGTTAAAGAAAACAACACTACTCTGCGTCCGTTTGATTATGTCACGTCTCGGTTTCCCCTACCTGTTTCTGCTGGCAAAGGTTAGTGGAAGGGCTGTTAGACTAATTCCAGCTATTTCCTGAAAACATTTTCTGTTCGGAATTGGATGTCTACGTAACATTATAAAACTATTTAGAATAATTGAAAGAAATAGGTCCCGTTAAATAAGTAACTGACATATATTTGTATTTATATTTATTTTGCTAATAATTGTAACATAAAATATAATATAAACAGATAAAACTTTAGCTCATCCCTGAAAGAGTAGAACTCGTGCTCAGGGGCGGATTCCTGAATTTAAATTAAGAAGTATATAATACAATTTGTCTTATGTCTACTACACAATAAGAATATATAATCTAAATTTACAATTTTTCATGATTTATAAAATCCATACATAACTTTTTAAATTTAATACTAGAACTATTATAAGTGACAAGATTAGGATATTTAAATATAAATTTGTTAACCCTGCAACATAACCACTCGGATGGACAGTAGCACTCATTTAGGATTATTTAATCTCAGTATGAAGTCACACAAAACATAATTAAAAATCAGCTTATTTATTTCTAAATTCCTCCAATAAATTATTTTACATGAAAGGACCAAATATAGGGCTTCTAAATGATGGGTAACGCATTCATATGATAATTAGAAATTAACATGTTGCACGTCATCTGATAGTGAAACTTACAACGTTTCAAGTTTTAAATTTCGTAAAACATATTATTTCTCTTGACATGAGAGGCGAAAACAAATTCAGTAGCAATAGTACAAAGGTTGTATCGTTAATATTCCCGAATTAGCCACCTACCATATTGTTGGACTGGACGTACTACCACCTATTGCTTTGAACTCCCAGGTCTCCAGACTTGACACCACATTTTTTTTGGTTGGTATGCGAAAGATACAGTTTGTGTGTCACTTCCACCCCAAAATCTTGAAGAATTAAGATATCGAATCATTGCTGTTACTGCATCCATAAACAGATATATTTTGGAGAGAATATGGCAGGTATTTGACTATCGTGTTAATATATGTTGTGTAACAAGGCAAGCGAAATCAAAGACACTGCGTTTACTTCTGGAAATTTGTAGGGTTATTATTATGAATGTTTCAAGTGTATCATCGAGAAATAATTTAGGCTGGGATTAAATCATTCACATTCAACTTACATGCTTATGATCGAGAACTGTTTTCATATGACTAAGTTTTACATTCTGAGGAATTATTAGAAGACTAGAATCTTTACAAATTAAATTTGTTGCAAGAATAGCGAATCATACATTGCCGAAAAGAACACGTAAGGAGGATTTAATGGAAGGACTAAAAATCACAAGCATCAGCATTACGTGAGAAATATTAGAGTAATTTAGAAAGATATTGCTGAATATATCCAAACTGAGAAGTTATCTGTAACAAGAAGTTCTGCAAAATCTTGAATTTGAGATACAGAGTATCAAACATTTTAGATCTGGTAGCCTATAACAGCATTGCACACAACCACAATAAATTGTTTTTCAGAGGGCAATGTGTTCGTTGGAGGGAAATGATATTTTGTAAGGAGGGAGATGTGTTATTAAGGATTCGATGTATAATGAAAACAGAAAAATAATGTAGGAATGTGCGTTAAGTTCATATAACAGGGAACGCCTCTTACAGTCGCTGCTAAAGGACGGTTGAATGGATGGTCAGAGGGATGGGTCAATGGATGGATTTGTAGTGAAGACGAGATGAAATCTCTTTGAGTCATACATAAGGGTCTACGAGTATTGTCTCTCTTTAGAGTTGTATTTTTGACGTGGCTAGAAGTAGACATTAAATTTTACCTGGAGCTTCCTCATTCTGGATGAGGATCATCATCATCACCATCATCACCATCATCACCATCATCACCATCATCATCATCATCATCATCATCATCTTGTAGGTACAATATTTCTCATCGTAAATAGTTGAAATTATTATCTCTTTGTTCTGGTCTCATAGTTCCGATTATTATTTTTTTACTTCGTTATTTAATAACGCTGTATCAACTCCTCAGCATCATCATCATCATCATCATCATCATCTTGTAGGTACAATATTTCTCAGCGTAAATAGTTGAAAGTAGTATCTCTTTGTTCTGGTCTGATAGTTCCTATTATTATTTTTCACTTCTTTATTTAATGACGCTGTATCAACTACGAGGTTATTTAGCGTCAATGATAGCGAGTTGATATTTGGCGAGGGCCGAGAATTCGCCACAGATTACCTCGGGACTATTCCTGGCAATACATTATTGCCCAATAAACTTTATTATTTCGTTAATAGTAGTTATGTCATTAATAACATATTTGCTTTATAGTTGGGGAAAATCTCGGAAAAAAACCCAACCAGGTAATCAGAACAGGCGGGAATTGAACCTGCGCCCGAAAACAACTCCGGATCGACAGGCTAGCTCCTTAGCCAACAGAGCTACGCCGGTGGCTGATTATTATTTGTGTCACATAATCTTTTACATAATAAATTAATACGTGCAATACTGTATGTTACTTTAACAATACAGTAGATATTTAAAAAGGGAGTATTGTTCTCCAATTTTAAACAGTAGATTTGCCTACATTTCCTTTGCATACGCAACTTTCTGCGAATCTTGCAAACCACCGTTCCATGAATGTTTACTGTAGACGTTCTCATTTCTAATTTCACACTGTGAAGTACAGCGTGTGTTCACGCTCTAGCTGAGAACGTTTCTACGAAATTTATTTCAATCAAATACATTGACAAGTGCTTAGAATTCCATATTTACTCAGAATTTATTAACAAATACCATTTCATGATTTATATTTTCGGTTAAAGGATTCAATATACGTTTATATTCACTGCATAAGTAGCTTTAAAAATATCACTTGTACATGAATATGCGAGCGAGATTCATTTCAATGAAACTTTTCATTTTCCAGACAGAAAGAGAGAAAAGAGTCATCATTACACCTAACGAATATGTACGCGTCACTCCACATTCGGTTTGTGTTAAACTGATCGTTGGTGAAATATACTGCAATTCAGAATATTAATAGAAATCTTTTTTATTTTGCTTCAGCTCAGTCCGTGGCAACACACGTTATATTCGCTCAATACAAACAACATTCTGGGCGAGTTAAGTGATATTTGTTGTGGATAAAAATATTGTTGAGGCATACTTATGGAGATACCCCATATCCTCTACCATCGTGTTAATAATCTTCATCATTAGCTAATCATCTGGAATCCACTAAGAATAATTTAGAGTGAATATAAGTTAAGAAAGAAATATTGAAGACAATATACAGTGTCTTAACTAACATATGGGTAATCTTTGGGGAATGGATCAACTAACTTGTAACACTTCATTTGCGTTACCTTATATATCTATTACATATTACCATCATCCATATGGGTTTGGCCATAGTTCTCCATTTAGAAACTTCAAAAGAGTTACAACTACAGAGTGTCCCAAATTGATGTATACTCTCTTTGAATTACTATTTCAAAACAAAGAAATTGGATATTTTTGCGGTTTATGACTCAGAAGGCAGTGGAAAGCATGGAAACATATTCATATTTTTATAAACAAACGTGACGGTGCAATTATCGTTCGATGAACTGTTATTGGAAAGTGGAGAATGTTGTTGAGGTTCAACGACGTTGGAGGGTTGAATTTGGAACACAACCATCAACACGGTTAACTAACACAAGAATCCGAGACAAATTTGAAGTCGACGGAACGGTGCAAGATGTGTTGAAAGGGCGGTGCGGAAGAAAGAGAAGTTCCACTGATAACGAGAGTATTGATGCAGTCATGAAGACTTTTGCACAATGCTCAAAGAAGTCAATGAGACAATGTTCTCGTGAGATTGGTATCAGCAAATCCAGTGTTCATCGAATTTTGCGAGATCAAAAATGGAAGCTTTGGGAGACTTGTCCACGCACTACATAAATGAGAACGACCCAGAGATGGATAGGACGAACAGGAAGTGCTGCGGAGTTCCCGCCTCTATCTCCGGATTTAACCCCTCTAGACTTCTACCTATAAGGAGCTCTAAAGGACATAGTGTACGCCACAAAACCACAAAGACTGGAGGAACTGAGAGTTCAGATTGAAAATGTCTGTAATGATATTCCATTAGCAACAATCCAGTTGGTATATCGCTCTGTTGTACGTCATTGTTGGGAGTGTATTGTGGCGGAAGGGGGTCATTTTGAACATGTGCGAGCTTAAGGAATACAACACTGTAAAAATCGCAATTCTGCCGCATCTCGTTGCTGAGAAAGAATGTTTCAAAATATGTACACATCAATTTGGAACACACTGTATATTTTATTCAGTCGTTTCAATATTATATTCCTTGTCAGTTGTAATAGTTTGTCTTTATTCATTAATATGTAGATGTGCATGATTTTGATCTTTTCCACCTTCATAGACCTTGGTTAGTCCACTTTCTTTTTCTTCGTTGATCTTTCGACAATAATTCTTCTCCTCTTATAGATATAGGCTATATTCGTGTTAGATTTGAATTGTGAGACTGTGATATTTCTGTGTATTGTACAGTATAATGAATGCGTTCCTTACATACGTTCCTATATTCCGAATTTCGTAACTTAAATTACAATGCCGACATATTATTTCCTAGTGTGCATTCTTTTCATATTGCGGAGTGCGTATGTGTTGGTCGCGTCTGATGTTCATTGTGGGATTATTTGTGAGTGAGTGAGTGTTACGGTTTGGCGAAGAAAGGAAGTGAAGTGGCTTTCACTGTAGAACAAAGAATTTTTATTGTGGAACATTTAGTGAGAAAGGAACATTCCAAGAAACTAAAGCGACGTGTCAGGCAAGATTATCCGAAAACACGAGTGCCTTCACAATTGTACGTTCTTAAACTTCTTCTTAAGAGAAGATCTATAGGGTAGCCTATCAGCGTATTCCGAATCTCACCGGTGCGGTGGCATCAATGACGTCACGTTGCAGCGAAATAAGGGACAAAACTGCTGGAAGGATCGATGGCTGTCATGGCGACTGTATAAGTTGTTGTCTGTGCTACGATAGCAAAATTTTGCAAAATTTTCGTACTCCCATCTCGTTCAAAGAAAAGAGAGCACAATCAATTTATTTCTTGAACAGGTAGTAATAACTGGTCCGTTGACATGTTCGCTCATAAGCCATTAACATATTGTTTTTACGGCTCTGGTTGTGCTCATTACAAAAAAATATAGCAGAACTATAAAGCAGAACCTGAGAGGATAAAAAACAGTGCACGATGTTATTCGTCTGCTAATTCCCGCCCTATACAAGAACCAATCAGATTCACTGATGGCGGCTGATGGAGACTGCCACCACTTCTGCAAGTTGATGGCACCGGTGCGACACCAGTGGAGCATCAATGACGTCATCGGTGGAATTCGGAACACCGTGATGCCATCGGATTGCTCACAGGTGAGATTCGGAATACGCTCTATGTATGTAATAAAAATATGACTTTTGTAAATAAAAACTTACGGGCGAAAGGATTAATGACATTGGAGTGAGCTTGGAATTGAGGCGGTTAGAAGGAAAGGGGTGTAAGTGACATTTATAAAAAAATGAAACTAAAGCATTTAAAATTTCAGTGGTGAAGGGATATATCTTTTAACCACAGTAATCATTATTATTTAAAATTAAAACTTCACGGAATTTACGAAAGCTTACTAACTTTAATCATTTTCTTGAAAGTAACTTAAGTGCACTTACACTTCTTTGCTTCTGACCGCCTCAATTGATCATAAAAAAAGTTTATTTTCTATCAAACAAGCAGAAAAATATAAAACAACAAAATTGAGATAGAGCTTTAAAAAAATTTATTTTTTAAATTGCTGATCATTTATGTCTTTATTATAGCTAGACCTTATGTTGCAGTCTACTCGTGAAACCGCAAATTTAGAACTTAAGCGTTTCAATAAAATACCGCCTTAACCAACGACAATGGGGATTATTGTAACGTTATTTTTTCTCTTTATTCTAGTGCAATCAACATTAATTACTGGTCTACAGTGATTTTGCTACTGAACAAAAACAAGTGTACCAACCATAATTTGAGTGTGATGATTACAGATCTGAAGTCCGTTTTTTTTCTATCATATCACAATTTTAAAATAAAAACATTTTTAATTTTTACATTTTTAATACATTTAGATCTATTTTATTTATTTTATTTTCATTTTGCTACTCAACAAAGCAAGTGTACCAACCCTAATTTGAGTGTGTTGATTACAGATCTGAAGTCCGTTTTTTTTCTATCACGTCATAATTTTAAAATACAGTAGAACCCCGATTATCCGTCACCCTATTAACCGATTGGTGGACTATCCGTCTGTCTTTCACTTTTTTCTGCATAAATATATAAAGTACTGTATTTGTACATTGTATTAGCACGTTATTTTTTCTAGAGAGTGTTTCATTGAACTTGTGATACATTATCTAGCATGTTAAATAAAATGCCATCGAGGAAATTACCAAAGTGTAAGCATTATTCACTAAATTTACGAAAAAATTGTATGGTACAGATTATCCAATGTTTTAGATTAACCGTTCAGCCCGCCCCTTCATTACCACGGATAGTAGAAGTTCTACTGTAACAACGTTTTAAATACATTTAGATCCATTTTATTTTGATTTAATACTGAACAAAAACAAGTGTACCAACCCTAATTTTTAGTGTGCTGATTACAGACCTGAAGTGCGTTTTTTCCTATCACGTAACAATTTTAAAATAATAAGATTTTAAATTTTTAAAACAGGGCGCAAAGAAGATATTTCTTCCACTCCTTCACATTAAACTTGGCCTAATGAAAAACTTTGTGATGGCTCTGAATCACGATGATGAAGGCTTTAAATATCTGCAGGAGAAGTTTGGGAGAGTGGAAAGTGATGCAAAATTGAAGGCAGGAATTTTCATTGGGCCAGAGATCCGACAATCGATGTGTGACACTACGTTCAGGTCAAAACTGAGTGCTCTTGAACTTGAAGCTTGGGACACATTTATACTAATGCCAACTAGATTTTTAGGAAATTATCGAGCTGATAATTATACTGAGCTAGTATATAACATGTTTAGATCATTTCAGAGTACAGGTTGTCGAATGTCTTAAAAAATGCAATTTCTTTATTCAAACCTTCACTTTCTTCCAATAAATCTCGATGCTTTAAGTAACGAACATGATGAGAGGTTCCATCAGGACATATCAACGATGGAATCCAGGTATCAGGGTCGATATGGTCCGAGCAGGATGGGCGACTTTACGGTACAGGTATATACTGAATAGTAAGATTTAGAATTAATGTTATTCAAAACCCTTACCTGCTACGATGAATCTGATTACAGATCTGGTATCAGCGCATCAATTTAAGTGCAAACACTTGAAATTTCCTCAGTAGCAGACAAAAAGTTTTTTTTTTTTTTTTTTTTTAGACCAGTGTTATTAACAGAAGAACATGATTTATTATGGATGCTTCATAACATTTGTTACCTTTAAATGTTACATCTTATTTACTAAAAAATTCATTAGTTCTTTGTTTGTTTCTTACTTTTTTCTCTTTTTCCCTTTCTTTCCTTTTAACCTCCTCCTATTGCAGAACTTCCACAATGCTTGTAGGGGAGTGGACGATTTTATGGACACGCACTAGACACAGAAACATATCGGTATGGCATAGTTGCGCCCTGCGGTGAATTCGGAGGCCTAGACATGGCATAGTTGCGCCCAGAAGAAATCAGGTAGCAGAATGGACATGGTATAGTTGCGCCCTGAAGAAATCAGGTAGCAGTATAGACATGGCATAGTTGCGCCCCGTTGGGCATAGTACACACGAAAGTGATTGTCATAAAATAAATTACTTAAAAATATTATAGTGGTAGCTGGATTTTTTAAGAACGATCACGTGGTTTAAAAAACGGAGCCTATCGATATCGGTAGGCTATCTATAATCACTGCATAAACAGCAGAAAAACAGCTAATAAAGTACTGCCAACTTTATGGTGTTCATTTTAATGGTAGTTTATCGATAATAACTACATAAACAGCAGAGAAACAGTTGATAAAATACTGCCAAGTTCATGGCGTTCATTTTAACGGTAGGCTATCAATAATAACTGCATAAACAGCATAAAAACAGTTAAAAAAGTACTGCCAAGTTCATGGCGTTCATTTTAACGGTAGGCTATCAATAATAACTGCATAAACAGCAGAAAAACAGTTAAAAAAGTACTGCCAAGTTCATGGCGTTCATTTTAACGGTAGGCTATCAATAATAACTGCATAAACAGCAGAAAAACAGTTAAAAAAGTACTGCCAAGTTCATGGCGTTCATTTTAACGGTAGGCTATCGATAATAACTGCATAAACAGCATAAAAACAGTTAAAAAAGTACTGCCAAGTTCATGGCGTTCATTTTAACGGTAGGCTATCAATAATAACTGCATAAACCGCAGAAAAACAGTTAAAAAAGTACTGCCAAGTTCATGGCGTTCATTTTAACGGTAGGCTATCAATAATAACTGCATAAACAGCAGAGAAACAGTTGATAAAGTACTGCCAAGTTCATGGCGTTCATTTTAACGGTAGGCTATAGATAATAACTACATAAACAGCAGAAAAACAGTTGATAAAGTACTGCCAAGTTCATGGCGTTCATTTTAACGGTAGGCTATAGATAATAACTACATAAACAGCAGAAAAACAGTTGATAAAATACTGCCAAGTTCATGGCGTTCATTTTAACGGTAGGCTATCGATAATGACTACATAAACAGCAGAAAAACAGTTGATAAAATACTGCCAACTTCATGGCGTTCATTTTAACGGTAGGCTATAGATAATAACTACATAAACAGCAGAAAAACAGTTGATAAAATACTGCCAAGTTCATGGCGTTCATTTTAACGGTAGGCTATCGATAATGACTACATAAACAGCAGGAAAACAGTTGATAAAATACTGCCAAGTTCATGGCGTTCATTTTAACGGTAGGCTATCAATAATAACTGCATAAACAGCAGAAAAACAGTTAAAAAAGTACTGCCAAGTTCATGGCGTTCATTTTAACGGTAGGCTATCGATAATAACTGCATAAACAGCAGAAAAACAGTTGATAAAATACTGCCAAGTTCATGGCGTTCATTTTAACGGTAGGCTATCAATAATAACTGCATAAACAGCAGAAAAACTGTTAAAAAAGTACTGCCAAGTTCATGGCGTTCATTTTAACGGTAGGCTATCAATAATAACTGCATAAACAGCAGAAAAACAGTTAAAAAAGTACTGCCAAGTTCATGGCGTTCATTTTAACGGTAGGCTATCGATAATAACTACATAAACAGCAGAAAAACAGTTGATAAAATACTGCCAAGTTCATGGGGTTCATTTTAACGGTAGGCTATAGATAATAACTACATAAACAGCAGAAAAACAGTTGATAAAATACTGCGAAGTTCATGGCGTTCATTTTAACGGTAGGCTATCAATAATAACTACATAAACAGCAGAAAAACAGTTGATAAAATACTGCCAAGTTCATGGCGTTCATTTTAACGGTAGGCTATCGATAATGACTACATAAACAGCAGAAAAACAGTTGATAAAATACTGCCAAGTTCATGGCGTTCATTTTAACGGTAGGCTATCAATAATAACTGCATAAACAGCAGAAAAACAGTTAATAAAGTACTGCTAACTTCATGACGTTCTTTTTAACGGTATCGATAATGAATATTAAATCGAATAAGAAATCAATAAGGTTGGTTGATTACGAGGCTCGAGTTCCCGTAATGTAATTTTCTCTACCTCTTTCATTGGGGTGCAACTATGCCATGCCACTTTTCTCTACCTGATGGGAACGGGGCGCAACTATGCCCACAAAACAGGGACCCTTTTTTATCTGCTGCATTTTACCTGACCGTGGGGCGAAACCATGCCCTACCTCACGTATATGGGCCTCCCGTAGTCTAGGATCAGAAGAGCGTACATACAGGATAGAAAAATTAACGAAGAATAGCTATCCATGCCTGAGGCGGGATTCGAACCCACGAACTGCGTCGTCGGCGATATGTAAGTAAATGAAATTATAGAAGTGTTTTTTGACATGTTTTCGATTAGGCTGCAGTTTCTCCTGAAACGACGCCTTCTCTTCAAGAGACTATCCCTCTTACCGACATTTTTTTTTTTTTAATAAACTTCTGACGGCCGTTTAATACAGGTTTCAGGTTATACACAATTCCTTCACCATCTCTTTCTCGCGTTGTATTGCTTAAACATGTCGCTTCTGCAGTCACTCGGTGGGGCTGCTTCTCGGACATTGCTTCCTGTTTCGGGAAGCGCAATTTCACTGAACGGCGGTCCTGCGTCCAGAGGCCGCGAAGCGTTCCTGACTGCGTCGCCGGTTCAGCTCAATATTCCCCCCAATTCGGACAACATATAGATGCCGCGCACGTCGCAGACAGCTGACAGGAGAGTATGCGAACTCGTCCTGTCTCTATATATGCGTTTTTCTCGTCGCAGAGAGTTCCTCTACTCAATCTCACTTTTAGTTCCATTTACGAATGCAGAAAAAAAAATAAGATTCGCTTCCTTCATTCCTCACATCCGTGGTTCACTCCGTACAGTCCTGTGCCTAGCAACTGGACCAGCGCAACGAAGGCTTCATTCAGTCTTCTTTAAGGTGAGAAGATTGTTAAATATGGTGGAAAACTACTACATTTTCTATATATACATTTTTTAAATTTAAAGTGCCCTTTTAAACGCGGAAAAAAAAATTACATGAAATTTAATGAGCCTTTTTTTGGCCTTTCCAGCTGCTGAGACGTCATTTTCAATTCTCTGGTGTACAGAATTTAAATGACAACGAACTTTGATCATGCGAAAGCAGGTTGTTGCGAGAAAGAGAAAAGACCGTTGCCTACTTGCGCTGCTCTCTGGAAGTAGTCCCTGAAACAAAGCGTATTTCGTTGCCAGATATCACACATAAGATAATGCTGAACGATAAATTATGTAGAAATGTTCATGTATTTTTATAATGAACATAATTTTCACTGCTTATTTGGTAGAAATCATCCTTTTTTGTGCGAATTCTACATGAAACCTGTTTTTTGATGAAAATATCATGATTATGAAGTAATTTCGTGAATTTATATGAATTTCGCAAAACTTCGTGGATATATTTCACTTAATTTTGGACTTACATTAAGGGATTTGCACTTTCCATGCTTAAAAAAAGCTTTTAACGCATTTAGCGTATATCGTTAATATAAGAAAATCATACCCCCACCTATAATTTCAATTTTTATCCTTTCAGACTAGTGATATGCTTTGTATGGAATGTGGAATTGTATGGGGAAGAAACATGGACATTACGACGAAGTAAAGAGCATTTGAAATATGAAGATGGACAATAATGGAACGTACGAAATGGACAGGCCGAATAAGAAACGAAGCTGTGCTATAATGAGTAGCTGAAAAAAGAATAATACTGAAAATGATCAGGAAGAGAAAAAGTAATTATTGAGTGAGTCACTTGCTAAGGAGAAACTACCTCTGAAGGATGCACTGGAAGGAATGGTGAACGAAGAAAAGCTCGAGGCAGAAGAAGATATCAGATGATAAACAATATTAAGACAATGGATCCTATGCGGAGACTAAAAGGATGGCGAAAAATAGAAAAAATTGGAAAATGTTTGGTAGGGACAGTATTTCAAAACTCAATCTTCTACGTCACAAACCTCCATTTCGATAGCCGATGATATTAAAATATTATTTTTATTTCAAATATTTTCAGTTTTTTAATGGTACATGATGGAAAACATTCAAGTTTGGATTCATTAACAGAGCACAAACATTGACTGAACAAGCTAGTTAAGTCCACGTGGCAAATACACTGTGAACCTACAGTATTTTCCTATAGAATTTGTTCACAGTTCATGCCTTATAGACCAGTAGGTGCTCCCTTCAAGCGGTTGCGTGATAAACTACTCGAGAAATAGGCTTCCGAACAACGAGGCTACACAGGATCGTCTGAGAGACTGATTGGTGTGCAGGTGGCTTAATTACAACTGAATCTAAAGATCTATTTTCGGAAGCAGCTCTACTCAATTCCAGAGACCACTTACAATTTGTTTGCACGGTACAGAATCCTAACATTAAGTGAACGCAGGTCTAAAAGCATCGTTAAATTAAGTGAATTAATACTTTCAGTATTACAAAAAGATGTATTAAATGTAATTAAATACACAAATTTTCACAGTTTAGCGATTCCTTCAACAATATCACAGTTTTTCTTCACTGGTATTTAGAGAAAGGTCTTTATTGTAATTTTGAATTGTTACTAAGTTCTTTAATAAGTACCGTAGTGGCAAAAAAACCGGACCGACCCTTGTAGCTGATTTCAGAGCCTTATTCACTCCAGAGCACGATAGACTGATAACTAAGACTTTCGTGGTTCGAATCCTGCCTGGGAAGGAAACTTTTTTTATTCCTTATTCAAATTTATTCCCAATACTTTTCGATTGCTGGTAAAATTCATGTTCTGGGAATAATAATTTAATTAGGCAGTAAAATATCGCTGCAATCGGAAAGTATTGGGAATAAATTTAAATAAGGAACAAACAAAAAAAGTTTCCTTCCCAGGCAGGATTCGAACCACGAAAGTTTTAGTTATCAGTCTATCGTGCTCTGGAGTGAACAAGGCTTTGAAATTAGCTACAAGGGTTGGTCCTTTTTTCCCCCCCTAACTTACTTACTGGCTTTTAAGAAACCCGCCCTCACATAAGCCCGGCATTGGTCCCTATCCTGAGCAAGATTAATCCAGTCTCTACCATCATATCCCACCTCCATCAAATCCATTTTAATATTATCTTCCCACCTACGTCTAGGCCTACAAAAGATCTTTTTCCCTCCGGCCTCCCAACTAACACTCTATATGCATTTCTGGATTCGCCCATACGTGCTACATTCCCTGCCCATCTCAAACGTCTGGATTTAATGTTCCTAATTATGTCAGGTGAAGAATACAATGCGTGCAGTTCTGTGTTGTGTAACTTTCTTCATTCTCCTGTAACTTCATCCCTCTTAGACCCAAATATTTTCCTAAGCATCTTATTCTCAAGCACCCTTAACCTATGTTCCTCTCTCAAAGTGAGACTCCAAGTTTCACAACCGTAAAAAACAACAGTAATATAACTGTCTTATAAATTCTAACTTTCAGATTTTTTAACAACAGACTGTATGATAAAACCTTCGCAACCGAGTAATAACAGGCATTTCCCATATTTATTCTGTGTTTAATTTCCTCCCGAGTATCATTTATATTTGTTACTGTTGCTCCCAGGTATTTGAATTTTTCCACCTCTTCAAAGGATAAATTTACAATTTTTATATTTCCATTTCGTACAAGATTCTCTCGTCGCGAGACATAATCATATACTTTTTTTGCCACTACTATACATTATGTAATCAATATGATTCCTTATTTCATGCAAACTATATTACTAATATGAATAGAGTAGTAAGTTTTCAGTAGCAGTGGCAACAACAGTAGTATAAACTAGTGTCGTGTAATGTTCGAACATGAGAGGGGATATCAAGATATTACAAATTTCGCCCTATTCCATAGGCATTCCAACAGTATGTGAAAATGAAGCATGTAAACTAAAATAACAGAGTCCATTGAAAACCGGTAAGAAGCCTTATGTTCTGTTCAAATTTGCCGAGTGTCTGTAGAAGTTTGAACAATATTGTTCATTGATATTAATATATCAGGTTCTGAATAAAGTGAGCAATTCTGTTTTTATTGTATTCTTTACGTAATGTTAATGTTAAGTATGATTCCCAAAAAGTAAACACATCTGTTATTAAATAATTATATAAATAGGAGTGTGTGACACGTTTGTTTTTTCCCGGATTATTTTTCGTTAAATGTTGACGTCTCGTGCTGCTATGTATTCGGTTGCGTTACCGTCCAAGTTCAACATCAGAATTACGATACGAACTTCCTAGCTGTCATTACAATATATAGGAATGAAACTTTTTCTTGAAAATAATTCAACCCTCACAAGTATTAACATTGTAACTCACTTTCTTCTATTTTTCAGAAGCAAATGAAGTTTTAAAATGATCGTGTAAATCAGTGTATACAGATAGTAACAATAAGATTTTACATACGATTGGGAAGGTTTAGAGCTACAATGATAGTACTGGAAGAAAAAGAAACAATGATAGTACTGGAAGAAAAAGAAAAAATTTAAGACTCATATTAACTAGCATAACTCAAAACCACAAAAAATTGAGTTACAATGATAGTATTTAGGAAGGTCGAATTATGGGTTTAATATTATGCGCCACATATGGGATACACTATTATATTCAGTTGTTTACCTGAGGATAGTAACAAATACTGTATCATATTTAAGGTTTACTCCAGTAACGTCTTGTGAAGTAGAACGAATATTTTCAGAGTTTAAATATTGTTTTATTTTTTTCTGAACATAAAAGGAGTATTTCTTTTGATAAAATGAAAATGTTCATTGTTATTTATTGCAATGAGGCTAGAAGCATAATTGTTACTTTGAATGTTATTTTTTCATGTATGGGTAAATTAATTTTGCATATAGAGTGTTAGTTGGGAGACAGGAGAGAAAAAGACCTTTGGAAAGGCCGAGACGTAGGTGAGAGGGTAATATTAAAATGGATTTGAGGGAAGTGGGATATGATGATAGAGACTGGATTAATCTTGCACAGGATAGGGACCGATGGCGGGCTTATGTGAGGGCGGCAATGAACTTGCGGTTTCCTTAAAAGTCATTTGTAAGTAAGAATGGATAAATTAATTTAGGTTGCAAATTACGACGTTTATAATTACAAATTATTGTTTTTATATTATTCGTTTATTATTTTCTTGTTTTAAGGCTATGGACGATTGGAGCACATGTTTCTTACTACCCGGCTGTACATGTTAGTCGTTCTGGTTCACTGACATTGAGAGATGCGCTATTCAGTAGAGATATAGTCCAAACTCACACAACTTAATAGTTTTGGTAAAAACTTCTTACGTCATCATAAATTATATTCCTTAGTGATATAGTGTTGTGTAATCAAGATGTATATATTTATGCATCCATAGACACTAATTTCGACATGAAATACATTATCACAATAATAATAATAATAATAATAATAATAATAATAATAATAATAATAAAACAACAACAATAATATGGTACATGTGAGAGCTGTGTGGAGTTAATTATTTTTTTATAAATTATATCCAGAGAGACAGGTTTTGATCATAGGTGATACCCGATTTTTTACTCGGTACAGTTGAAAGCACTGTATTTTATTGTGTGTGCTATTGAACATAAGAAAAACGTGTAAAGATGTGGTACTCAATGGTGCTTGGACTGCATAATAGTGTAAATGTGCAACGTTAGATCAGTTTTATATACGGCATCTATCGTCAATGCGAGTAATAGCCTATGTTTTCCGCTGGAAACTTTTTGTAACAAAAATTTCGTATCAGCTTGTGTCTGATTTTAACGTTTTCACAGAGAAAAAGTTACAACTCATTGTTGAAATTTTATTGCTTGGAAACGTTATTGTAGCTTCGCGTTTCGTTCAGTGCACAGGATTCAGAGTTTATTTAATAAGCTGAACAAAAACAGTCTATCATTTTTTCCCTTCCATTCCGGTAATCATGTTATTATTAATTTCTCGCTAAATGTAAATAAAATCCACCACGTCTCGAATTTTTATTTTTAGTGCGCAGTTAATGACTAACAGCTTCTCGAACAAATTTATTATAATACATTCATTATACTCTATCCATAATTAATTATTGAAAAAGTACCGGTAAGCAAAACAAAGTTTTGTAATAAATGTTTACTTGTGATTAGCCTACCGACATTCTCTTATACCAATACTCACGGGTAGATTTTTTTTAAGAAGCAAGTACTTTCACTTTAGACTTTTGGGTATTGCAAAATATTTATTTAAAATGAAACGCATCGATTAACGCTACGAGTAATGTGTGACCGATCGGTGTTGAAAGGTTACTGATGTCTAGACAGTGGATGCGGGATGACTTAAGGAGAAGCGAAATTGTTTCGTATCGGAGTATATGGCACGTGCCGCGTCGTCCGTCTTTTGTGTACCTGGAGAGTACAGCAGCATACATAACGAAGGAACCCCGGTCCACATTGCTCAAGTATTTAGTACGAGTTGAATAGTGTAGTGCTGATCCATTCATTATGTCGAAGTCAAAACGTTAAATTCGCTCAGAGATACGAAATGCAATTAAGAAGTATGAGAGTGACATTTTATGTATTAACGAAGACAATATCGTGTGTAATATATGTAAAACCAGAACAACTCAGGCTATAAAGAAACAGTGCAACATTACATCGCACAGGAAATGCGTTGACATGAAATCTGAGGAACCATCATCATCATCATCATCATCATCATCATCATTTAGTTGTGCGGGTCTAAATGACACGTGCAACATGATGCTCAGTGCAAATATTCCTCTAAAGAAATTGAGTGATCCCCATTTTAGAGTTTTTCTTCAGAAATTCTCTCGATACAAAAAACTGTTTCAGCGATAGGCGAAGACGATTCAGCTTCGACAACTTACGAGAATATATCGTCGTTTACTGCAACGCTGGTAATTGCATCAATGATGACGAGGACTGAACTTGCAAGGTATGTGCTACACTACTACAGTACGTTATTTTTCTTTTCCTTCTAACTGTACGGATATACAGTAGCATGTTGACGTCGTCTGTTTACGTTTAAAAACCTGTTGAGCCAATGGTCTGAATGAACAAAATGTAACATATAGTAAATGTGCACCTACATTCAACGATAAGTCATCCCGCATCCACTGTCTACTGATGTCTGATTGAAATCACTGAGTGTACAAAATGTTCTTTGTTACTAACTCTGTGAAGTGACAGTAAGTGTGGAAAGAAACAAGTCTGCTAATAACCCACAGCAGGCGGTGCTGCAGTAAGACGCCTCATGTCCGTACTCTTTTGCTCGTGTGCATAGTAGGGTGCGAAAAGAGATACTTAATTTTACTCAGACCTAGGGTTACCAACCCTCCCGTATTTTCCGGGATCTCCCATATTTCCCCTAATTTTTAACATTCTCCCGGTTCCCGTATTCTTCTTCTCTTCGAGTATTTTTCTCCCTTTTGTCCGCATAAGGTAAAAATCATTATTCTAAACATTTGATTTTTCCGTGAATGATGAATGTTTATATGATGAATTTGTTGTTCAAGAGATGCATTAAAATGTACAATCTTTATAGAAGATAATGAATGCTCGCCAGAAATGGGTTTTCGTGCTCACATGTTTAAAATCAAACACTGTTGCAAAAACTGGCAAGTTTTGTTCAAAGCATACTTACTTACTGGCTTTTAAGGAACCCGGAAGTTCATTGTCGCCCTCACATAAACCCACCATTGGTCTCTGTTCTGAGCTAGATTAATCCAGTATCTATCATCATATCCCACCTCCCTCAAATCCATTTTAATATTATCTTCCCATCTACGTCTCGGCCTCCCCAAAGGTCTTTTTCCCTCCGGTCTCCCAACAAACACTCTATATACATTTCTGAATTCGCCCATGCGTGCTACATGCCCTGCCCATCTCAAAAGTCTGGATTTAATGTAAATATTTATGTCAGGTGAAGAATACAATGCGTGCAGTTCTGTGTTGTGTAACTTTCTCCATTCTCCTGTAACTTCATCCCTCTTAGCCCCAAATATTTTCCTAAGCACCTTATTCTCAAACACCCTTAACCTATGTTTCTCTCTCAAAGTGAAAATCCAAGTTTCACAGCCATAAAGAACAACCAGTAATATAACAGTTTTATAAATTCTAACTTTCAGATTTTTTGACAGCGGACTGGATGATAAAAGCTTCTGAACTGAATAATAACAGGCATTTCCCATATTTATTCTGTGTTTAATTTCCTCCCGAGTATCATTTATATTTGTTACTGTTGCTCCCAGGCATTTGAATTTTTCCACCTCTTCAAAAGATAAATTTCCAATTTTTATATTTCCATTTCCTACAATATTCTTGTCACGAGACATAATCATATATTTTTTCTTTTCAGGATTTACTTCCAAACCTATCTCTCTACTTGCTTCCAGTAAAATTCCGTGTTTTCCCTAATCAATTGTGGATTTTCTCCTAACATATTCACGTCATCCGCATAGACAAGCAGCTACGTCATCCGCATAGACAAGCAGCTAATGTAATCCGTTCAATTCCAAACCCTCTCTGTTATCCTGGACTTTCCTAATGGCATATTCTAGAGCAAAGTTTAAAAAGTAAAGGTGATTGTGCATCTCCTTGCTTTAGCCCACAGTGAATTGGAAACGCATCTGACAGAAACTGATCTATACGGACTCTGCTGTACGTCTCACTGAGATACAAAGCATACCAAGTAATAATGCTCATATCAAGTAGTAATGCTCATACAAAGAGGGTGTTTTATCTAACGTTCACAGCCTCATGGGCTAGTGGTCAGAGGCCAGAAGTGGGTTTTACAAAAACTGGCGAGTTTTATTGTAAGCATACCAAGTAATGATGCTCACACAAAGAAGGTGTTTTATCTAATGAATAATAATAATTGTTCACAGCCTCATGGGCTGACTACAGTTCATCAGGTGCCGAGTTCGATTTCCGGTTAGAATATAGGGATTTTTCCTTAAATGGGGATGTTCCTGTGTTCGTCCATTGTCTGTAAATTAGGTTAGGCTTAGGTTTAAGACCTGTCCTGGCTATTCATCATCATCATCGTCGTCATCATCATCCATCTTCAATTTTTATTATTACGCGAAACAAAATCTATCTCAAAATACGCTTAGGGGAGAGTCGGGTAGTATTGGACATCGGATAATATCGGACAGTGAGTTTCTTTCATCTACCACACGATGATAGTACCTGATTGACATGGTTACGTTTCTGTGATGTCGCATAGAGAAATGTAACGATGGCATTCAGGTACTACCATATGGTGGTAGATGAAAGAAATGCAGTGTCCGATACTACCCGACTCTCCCCTAATTTAAGCCTAACTGCCGAAATGTGCAATAAAGTGTAGTAACTGAACGAAATAATTTTCTACTTTTCTATGTGAAATTTTGTAGATTATTTAGTCTCGTATTTCCTCCAAAAAAAAGTTGGCAACCCTACATCAGACCACACTACTAATTTTTTTTATTTGCGTTATAATAGACTGGCGGACAAAAGATGTAAGTGTGAAATAAGCAAAACATTAATTTGACCAAAAAGTGGAACTATCTCTTTTTAGCAGGGAGCCATTCAATTTGTGTAATATTAGGTAAACAGATATTGTAGGATAAGAATAAACTTCGTAAAAGCCAAGGCGCGTCCTTTATTTTCCTCGCGATTCACATTATGCCGATTATAAAAGGGGAGAAAGATGCACAGTTGCACGACTTCTTTTAATGCAGTTACCACAAAGTAATTTCAACTGAAACAGGCATCGGTTTATTCGGGAGAGTTTTGCAGCGTCTACCCACTTCAAAGAGAGTGTCGGTCTCTCAAACGTTTCGTTGTCTCCATCATTATTTTACTCCCTGGTAAACAGATTTGAAACCAAGAGAAGTACATAAATAAATCCAAACAAGCTTTATAATCAACGTCAGTTACCTTATGATAGAAATGTTATGATTATGAACATAGATAGTGCCAATTTTTCTACAAGGTGAGGCAGTGAATATTATGAACAGGAATACGAGGAAAATATTGTACCACCACCCACCACCACCACCACCACTACAGTCATCGTCATAAAGAAATTACTATTTTTGTTTAAGAAACTTACACGAATTAAATAAATTGCTGTAACAAATACATTATTGACAACTGTGTGAAACAATTGAAAATATAATGTAATTATAAAAAAATTAGGAGCCACCCGAATTTGAACCGAGAACCCCTCATTCTGAAGTCGTATGCTTTACAACTGACTAATTTTGTTGTGATAAAGTTTCACTGTTACAATGAGAAGAATACAGCAGTGAAGAAGTCGAGTAAATTGCCTCTACTCCAGCACGGAGGAACGACTATCTAAAAAAAATTGTGTACGTCATATAGGGTAAAGGTTGGTAAAATTGTGATACTAATATTATGATAGTACTTTTTGAGAATTTTTACAATTTTACTGAGCGAGAGAAGGACAGATTTTGTGCAGAAACTTGTCCACGAACATTCCCTTAATATGTTGACGCAAAAAACCGATCTTCCTCTCGCTCAGTAAAATTGTAAAAATTTCTCAGAAAGAACTATCATAATATTATTAGTGTTACAATATTACCAACCTTTACCCTAAAGTATGTAAACGATAAAAAAACTACTGAATTTATATAGACAGTCCACTGAACAAAATGTCTAGTGAAATTTAATTATTTTTTATAATATTGTATTTTTAATTTGTATAATACCATGTTTTTAAGATTGGTAGTAGTCTAATATTTGTTTACATTTCGACTAAACGTGAATGTTACTACCAAAGACCTTACACTCAACAGAAAGCAATACACAACAGAGAAACAATCTCAGAATACAGGCTGGCTGACTGGCTTTACGCATGCTGGACCCGGGACATGTTTGTTATTATAACAAAGAAGGCTGGGAACTATTTGAATCACTGCCCTGCGATAGATTTCCACGGTTACGTGTGTTTGCAACAAATGTAACGACAATCTTTGGATCTACATACATTTGCAAGCAAACCTTTTCTAAAATGAATTACATTGAAAGTCAGCAATGAAATAGCATATGCGACGATTACTTGCTATATCTTCTAAGACTTTGTACGTCATCATTTGTGCCAAATATATATAAACTTGCTAAAAATAAGAGTGCCAGAAGAGTCACTAAGAGAAATGTGAAGAACAAACATTACGAAATCTACAATTTTCAGGATTCATATCGAGATAATTTCATTAAATTTCGTTAAAGTATATCACAATGCATTCAAGCCACCACTGAAACTTAGCAGACATAGCTTATGTTTGTAAACACAGAGTACAATATCATAACAGAACGTCGTAGCTGGTGGAAAGAGGTAAATCCATCCTCCCCTCTTCCTACTGCGGTTGCGCATGCCTGGGCTAGAATATAGGCCTAAGTATAAATAAACGACTGTTTCAGATTTTGTATCGGGCAAAGTAAATAATATCTGTAAATATACTTTCTTTTTAAAAAAAGTTAGACTAACAAAACACTTTTTTTTCTGGCAAACCTTGACAGTTACAGAAAAAAAACATTATTTGATTTTTTTCTTCAGTTATTTATATTCTACCACCAGTATTTTTGATAATCTATTGTAATGTATTTTATACGAGCGGGCTAGCGGCGTGGTAGAGGGCTGGCCTTGCATTCTGGAGGTCAGGGGTTCGATCCGAGGGACTGGCAATCCTAACTGAGGTTTTTCATGGTTTCCTCAGTTATTTCCAGGCAAATACCGGGATTGTACCTCTTGAAAGTCCGGCCATGGACGGCGATCCTTCCCTTAATCCTTTCGTATGTGTGAGTGAATGATGTGTAATTTCTTAAATGAGCCGTTGAGAGCAGAAGTGGTGTAAGTCAAAATTGTGCAATGAAGTTTAAAGTAGAAATTCTGTAATGACGTTTAAAGTAGAAATTCTGTAAAGTACAGCGCAAAGTAGCAATTAATATGTCCTTAATGCTATCCACTGACTACTAATAGTTAAAATAAATTGAATATCAATTGCTACTTAGCGCTGTATTTTACAGAGTGTTTACTTTAAACCTCATTACCCATTTTTGACTTATACCACTTCTGCTCTGAACGGCTCAAATGTTTGTGTTGTATCGGAATTGGCCCTGGCATTGAGCTGATCCCTCATCCGGGGAGGCCCTCCATATCCTCGTGTAGTCAAAAAAGTGTATATGTGATCCATAGATTAATTTCTCTCCCGACAGGTTGCGGCCCTGTAAGACCCGGGTGGCGTGGGTCGTGTAATTAGAACCTAAAAGAGAGAGGTTAGACTAAGGGAAAGGAGGAGAAGAAGAAGAAGCATTGTAAATAAATATATATTTGATATCCAATATTTCTAGATGAATTGCCTTGTCCATAGTAAATATGAATAAAATTCGTTTCATAGTTCAGAGAAACAGACATTCAATATGCTAAAACACTTGACATCATGAGTGCTGGAGAAATATATTGTACCAAAACAATACATAAAGCTTCACAGCACTTTGTTCTTGTTATAACACATATCATATGAGGAGAGAGTAAATGAAGATATCGCTATATACGTACTGTATCTTCATTGTACCAATTGGCTTTCTGTAATACATTATAGTTCAGTGATAGTATATTCAAGAGTCAGAAATGAAGCAAGCTTTCGTATATTGTTACTACAACAATTTTATTACACAGGGCTGTGTTTGGAAAGCCCAGGGGACGAGGTATTGGAACATAGACGAGCACAATAGATGTTAAAATCAAAATGGATCTGAAGAAGGGTGTGGACTGGATTGCTGTCTCTGAGGGGTTGGTGGTGAGTGCTGGACTCACATGATCATGGAAATGGGACTTGCGTTCCATAAAAGCAGAAAGTTCTTGAAGTGCTCCCCGACTGCGGAAACGGTATATCGCTCACTTCAATAGCGGTGCAATTTTCTGATTGGTCAGTTGTAGCTCGTACGGAATATACATGTTTAGGGGTTCGTGTGTTTTCAAACAAACGGTTCAATGTCAAACCTACAAAATGCCTCTATAGTTCAAAACATTTGTATTATGTGCTCCTTTTCATAAGAATAAAATAGCTGAAATAAAAAAAAAATCAAAATGAAGGAAATAATTATGAATAGTAAAATTACTACAGTAACTTGTTAGTTAGTGATATAATTAAATGTATTTTATTCAAGTTTAAAACTAGCTACTTATTATTTTTATGTTCACCTGGTAAATGTTATGAAATCTTTGCAATTTTATTGAGTGACCAAGGAACGTTAGCCACCGTCTATAAAAAATACTAATGAACGAAGCACAAAATGATAGGATATTTTATAAAATTAATAACGTATTTTAATTATCTTTTAGAAGTATTTGAGGTATTAGTGTTGGAAGTATTAAGCCTTGGTTAAGTGACGCATGCGAGATGCGAGTCCCGCCTCGTACAAATCCGGACTACACGAGAGATAGCGAGTGGTTTCTATAACTGCGAGATGCGAGGCCCGCCTCGCACAAATCCGGACTACACGAGAGATGGTGAGTGGTTTTTATAACTGCGAGATGCGAGGCCCGCCTCGCACAAATCCTGACTACACGAGAGATAGTGAGTGGTTTCTATAACTGCGAGATGCGAGGCACGACTCGCATAAATCCGGACTACACGAGAGATAGTGATTGGTTTCTATAACTGCGAGATGCGAGGCCCGACTCGCATAAATCCGGACTACACGAGAGATAGTGAGTGGTTTCTATAACTGCGAGATGCGAGGCCCGACTCGCATAAATCCGGACTACACGAGAGATAGTGAGTGGTTTCTATAACTGCGAGATGCGAGGCCCGCCTCGCATAAATCCAGACTACACGAGAGATAGTGAGTGGTTTCTATAACTGCGAGATGCGAGGCACGACTCGCATAAATCCGGACTACACGAGAGATAGTGATTGGTTTCTATAACTGCGAGATGCGAGGCCCGACTCGCATAAATCCGGACTACACGAGAGATAGTGAGTGGTTTCTATGGCTGCGAGAAGCGAGGTCTGCGCGCCTCGCAGCTATAGAGATCACTCACTATCTCTCCTATAGTCCGGATTTGTTTCGAGAGAGGCGTTGGCGCTGCGTCATGCGATACGATCCATCTCCTACGCAATGTTTATGCTTTAATTAGCCTACTGCTCGGGGATAGCCAATTTATAATACATTCTTCAAATCTTTGTCTCGTTCAGAAATGTATTTACAACAGTCCAATATAATTACATATTTCAAGGCATAAATGTCAACCCAATGATTTATAAGACGCGGCATTCATTCAATCGGCCATCCATAGTTTTCTGCAGAAGGGCAGGTTTTTCACTGCAATCCCAGCATTCTCCAATCTTTCCTATTTTCTGTCTCCGCTTACGAAATATCGTGGGAATGAGGAGAATGAATTTGACTATTTAGGCCTTACAGACTTCACCATAATGGTTAAAAACGAGTTCTATTAGGGTTTTTGGCCCGATCAGAGACAGGGAAATCCCAAATAACCTTTGGTACCCGTTATTTGTTATGTTACATTGATCTCCCACATTCTAAACTCTCTGGTATAGTGTACAATGGTGTTGAATTAATGACCAAGAAATTTGTGGAATAATCCGTAGTTCCCATATTAAAATATGCTAATTAAAACAGCATGCATGGTGTGAGATTCCTACCTGTAAAGTTATCATTGCTGGCTTAGTCTACACGTTTTAACCATACAAACTAGCCACAGGTGTAGTTCAGGCAATAGGCAGAGTTGCGCTTGGTGGTGAGTTCGATGCCAGTTTGGGCTGATTAACTGACCACACTTTTTTCCTAGGATTCTCCTACCTATAAGGCGAATGGCAGGTAATCACATGGGGAATCCTAGGCCTCATCTCGCTATGACCAATTTCATCTACGCTAAATGACTTAGTAGTTCAGAGGTGTACAAGAAATAGCGCGCGAACGATCTTCCATTCTTTCGCGTGCTACTTGGCAGAAGTTAGCTATATAATCGTCGTTCTTCCTGCAATAACTCCTATGTGCAAAATATAAAATTTTTCAGTAGGAAGAAAAAACACATCATTCTATGACAGTGGTACATAAGAGATTGTGAATTCTTACACTTTCGAAGGAAAGAAATATAATTACATATAGAAGATTTTATTATTGCTTTATCACTATTTAAGCTATTTAATAGAGAAAAAATCTGAAAATCGATAAATATTTCATATAAGAGTTATTGCAAGAAGAATGACGATATGCTATAGAAATAGGAGCAACCAAAAGACAAGGGTGAACAGAATTAATATTATGAAGTCGAGATGCAATGCAATAAAATTATTTCACAGGAGAAATATATATATATATATATATATATATATACTGGGTGTTCAGTTCAAAGTGTGTCATGGCTCGCTGTATGCCGTCGTGTGGCTAGTCGATGAGCCTAGAGAATTCTATCTTCCTACACTTCCGCAGAGGTGTATTACCTACGTGCCAGAGAAGTTGCCTAGAAAGTACGGCGTTCATTCTGAAGAGTACTTACCGATACGTACGGTATTGCCTGTAGTGGTAGGAATGTGAACTGTTTGGAAACATGTACTGAGTTGAATTTTTTTTCTTACTGTCGAGATATGGGGGAGGGTTAAGACGATTACTTACGTATTTGTTGACATTAACTTCGACGGTCAACATGGACATGGAGCATTTGATTTGTGTTGTGGAATGTTGCCGTACGCAACCGATGATAACAAATACCCTGCGTACGACTTGGCCTCGCAAAACACAGTTCGAAAGAGGGTATGATAGTACACAGACCGTACAGACCGCCATCTGTTGCTACGACGTTCAAGTTATACCGTACACGTTCTCAAGTTCAGATTGAACGCCTTGAATAATAGGCAACTTCTCTAACATAAAAGCTGAAACTCGCTTCAAATCTCTGACTCATCAACAGTGACGTCATGACACTTTGAAATGAACACCCAGTATATACACGACTCTTTGAATAATTAACAAATATTCCTTGTACATTACATTACGACTGAATAAGTTTAAAATAACTGCGTTCACGTACACAGCTTTCGAAACTGCTGGAGTATTACGTCATTTTAATCACAACAGCAATATTGGAGTGCAAAAATAAATCTTTTAAGATAAAATTTCGCCAGAAACTCTTCTTCGATTTCCGCCTCACACAAGCCTTATTACGTCTTAAAAATGTTATTTAAAGAAGCAAATCTAAGTATATGGTACTTATCATGATCGAATAGCTTAGCATTTAATCTTGGCTTTGTTAGGTTCAAGGGCAAGTCTTTCACTCGAAACTCAGTATTCTCCAATCTTTCCTAATTTCTGCCTTCCTCTGTCTCCGCATTAGATCCAATTATCTTAATGTCACCTATCATCTGATATATTCTTCTGCTTCGAACTCTTTTCTCGTTCACCATTCCTTCCAATACATCCTTCAGAATGTAGTTTCTTCTCAATTAGTGACCCATAATTCATAGAGCTTCGAAATATAACTGAATAAGCATTTCAACTAAGCTAGTGTGTCAGGAACCCTATAGTATATTTGTCATTTCATATCCGATTACGAGTATTTTGTTTGTGCAATCGAATATGAATGTACGGGACTGCAAAACTTCGTAGAAGATGACGCAAGTGATAGTGCCGATACCGAATCCAAATAAAAGTCAGGTCTTTCAATAAAATCATGAAAATAAAGATGAAACTGTCCAATGATTTATATTTTATTTATAATTATAGCCGTTAGAAAGAAATAGAACTGAAATTATTAAAAATAGACAGAGTCATAGCTATAACAAAATATCGCACTAAGTTTTGGAAAAGACACACACTACAAGAGACAAATAACATTAATAAAATTACACATATGCTATTGTGAATGACTTCGAAGTATAGAATACATAATGAATACTAAAAAAGAGCTATTTTCTATAACCTACAAACAGGACATTGGTGACACAATCCTGTATTAAAAGTAATAAAGAGATATCTATAGACACCATAAAGAAATTTTAATTGAAATTATTTTGTATTTGTTTGTACGAGAGGCGCTTGATCAGTAAAGCCTTGGTTTTTCTGAACCGACGCATGCGACGTGCGAGGTACGGACTACACGAGAGATAGTGAATGGTTTCAATAACTGTGAGATGCGAAGTCTGCGTACCTCGCATCTATAGAAACCACTCACTATCTCTCGTGTAGTCCGGATTTGTGCACCTCGCACGTCGCATGCGTTGGTTCAGAAAAACCAAGGCTTTACATATACGATAATGTGTCTCGCATACATGATGGTTAGGCGTACAATAGGTAGGTAGGTAGGTAGGTAGGTAGATAGGTAGATAGATGGATGGATGGATGGATGGATGGATGGATGGATGGATGGATGGATGGATGGATGGATGGATGGATGGATGGATGGATGGATGGATAGATAGATAGATAGATAGATAGATAGATAGATAGATAGATAGATAGATAGATAGATAGATAGATAGATAGATAGATAGATAGATAGATAGATAGATAGATAGATAGATAGATAGATAGATAGATAGATAGATAGATAGATAGATAGATAGATAGATAGATAGATAGATAGATAGATAGATAGATAGATAGATAGATAGATAGATAGATAGATAGATAGATAGATAGATAGATAGATAGATAGATAGATAGATAGATAGATAGATAGATAGATAGATAGATAGATAGATAGATAGATAGATAGATAGATAGATAGATAGATAGATAGATAGATAGATAGATAGATAGATAGATAGATAGATAGATAGATAGATAGATAGATAGATAGATAGATAGATAGATAGATAGATAGATAGATAGATAGATAGATAGATAGATAGATAGATAGATAGATAGATAGATAGATAGATAGATAGATAGATAGATAGATAGATAGATAGATAGATAGATAGATAGATAGATAGATAGATAGATAGATAGATAGATAGATAGATAGATAGATAGATAGATAGATAGATAGATAGATAGATAGATAGATAGATAGATAGATAGATAGATAGATAGATAGATAGATAGATAGATAGATAGATAGATAGATAGATAGATAGATAGATGGATGGATGGGATAGGATAGATAGATAGATAGATAGATAGATAGATAGATAGATAGATAGATAGATAGATAGATAGATAGATAGATAGATAGATAGATAGATAGATAGATAGATAGATAGATAGATAGATAGATAGATAGATAGATAGATAGATAGATAGATAGATAGATAGATAGATAGATAGATAGACAGATAGACAGATAGACAGATAGACAGATAGACAGATAGACAGATAGACAGATAGATAGATAGATAGATAGATAGATAGATAGATAGATAGATAGATAGATAGATAGATAGATAGATAGATAGATAGATAGATAGATAGATAGATAAGTGCATTTATTGATGCATAATAAATTATACAAACTCATGTACACAAGGTCCTTCGCACGAGCTCGTACGGCCTATTAAAGGAAGACCGCAAAAAGACCGCATTACTGCACAGTTTCATGTTCTGTATTTCAGATAAGTAATTTGATGTTAGTTCATTAAGTAAACGCCTGAATAAATTTCAGATTTGAAGTTAAATCTTGTAAATAACTATCACTCATCAAAATAGTAGCCTACATCTTTTGGAACGTATGATTTTCCTTGTTTCATTCATTTGCGTCTATTTCGAGTATTTAAATTTCCTCTGATGTCTACGTCTATTAAATCAAAATTAAAAATAAAACTGGGCTTTGGAAGCATCAATACCTTGGTATACTCTTTAATTGTCTAGCAAAGCAAAATTAGAGTACTGGTACCCTGTATAATTTGGTTTCCTTAGTGTGAATGGTATAGAAAACAGAGCAAAAAAGTAAAAAAAAAAAAAAAAAAAAATCTCCTGAGATTTCTTTATTTTAAAAGCATAATAATCCATCTTTAGAGTACGAAGTTTTGTATAATAATTTATACTCTGAATTTGAATTACCATCACTCATTAGACGTAAGCTAATAACTGAATAATTTTTCCTTCATAAAACAGTCAATGGACTACCTGATAACAGTGAATTATGTGATGAAATACAGCTTAATGTAAAAACATCAAATTTAATAAACAGATAATTGCTGTTTTTCTTACAACTCTACATAGCTACTTCGCATCACAAAAATTCATCATCTTTGAGAATGTGTTCTACATACCTATACAATGAGTTTGTAACATTTAAAACTTGGATTCTGGTCATGTTTTTATTATATTAGAACGAGGAACAATTATAGCAGTATAATCTTTAGAATATTTAGAATCTATTATCTATGAATCTGGAATCTGTGACATGGATAATAACTATTGAATTTCTCTAGCGAGGATGAATGGTATATGGTGGAATAGAGAAGTAAGGAGAGAAAGAAAATGATTGTCTATTCAATAGTGGATCCATACCAGCCTATGAAGCATAAGGGTGGACATATACAGAGCTACAAAAAAAAATTCTATCCGTAGAAGGCGAAGCGCAAGAATATCCAAGTTCCAGAGAATAGGGAACGAAGACATCAGAAAGCGAATGGAGGCATTATTAGACTGTGATACAGAGAACTGAGGAAAGAACATTGCAATGGCATGGGCATGTGATACGGATGAATGAAGAGAGATGGCCAATGAGAATGCTGGAATGGTCACCACCTGGAAGGAGGAAATACTGCCGTGTTAAAGCGTCCTGTAGAAATGGAATAATGATGATGGGAAACCGTAACTCGGAGGAAGAATACTGGAAGGACCGGCAAACTTGGAAAGTGGGATTAAAGGGCAGCTGCTGAAGAAGTGGAGAAGCCAATAACGTAAAAAGTAAGTACGTAATCTTGGTTATTCTTATACAGAGTTTAAAAATGTCTTAATGAATAGGGCTATGTCTGGAATAATTGATCAATATTAGATAGGCCTACACCATATTATATATGTACGTATATTATATTGTATAATGTGCACTACTTCATTTTTTGTAGAGGTATATTTGTATCTCTTTTTCTATCCCCTTTTATCTTTTTATTTCTTTATTATTTCATGTAACTTTTACTATTTTGTTTCCTTTCTTCTTATTAGTGTATTCTTTGATTGCGTATTTTTCGTTTATTGTATCTTGTTACCTATATTGTAAATTCATTACATGTAGCTACTATAATTGCAGTTTAGATCTGTTGTAACACGTGTTTAAAAGAGGTACATAGATAAATAGATAAAAAGAAGAAAATGAAAAATAGTAAACAATAAATAAGTCAGTGTGTAAAGATTTTGTGAAATTGAATGTATTCTAATCAAAATTAAGTGCATTGATGTTTATACTTTCTTCAAAAATTTAATTTTGAATACTGCATACAAAGAAACCAGGTAAGTTATTTCTTTAAAAATATCGACGCGCACAATCCACCTACTAAAATAAGAGGCTGCATTTATTTAAAAAAAAGGACACATTTACAAATATTTATTGCAGACTTTCCATAAGATCGCTCCGAACTCCACAGAATTCCCACAACATTTAGAGAGATCTTCTAAAGTGTGCTGGAATTCCTACAGAGAAACCCTTTCCAATTGGCCGTTCACGCCACATTGAGAGAAGCTAATGACCCTGAAAAGCTCTCGTTCTAGAACCACTCTCATATACTCGAAAAAGAAGTCTGCTGAACTAAATCTGGCAAGTAGGGAGAGTGCTGAATCACACAAACAGACTTACAAGCAGAATACAATCTTTATAAGTGCAGTATGCGTCCACAACAATAGCTAGTTATTTCGGAAGTTCTCTTTCCTGACAGGGAGTATGCAAGAGAGTAAAAATCCCGTCACTTCTAAACTGTGGTGACCTCAGGAATAAAATCGCGGTGAAAAGTTCCGAAAATAGAACTAGTTTTCTTAAAGTTTTCAAAGGCCTGAACATAAAATGACCAGTGTACTCGAGGTTTATTCTTCAGTGAACCTCTACAATTTTTAATGCATGGTAATCGAAAAACCATATGTTCATGATATTTGAAGTAGTTTTCTTTCAGATTTATAATACAATTTAATTCTTTCGCGTTTTTTTACTTCTAAAATGTTGAAATGCAGAACAAAAATATTCTTACTTCGATAAGTTTCTATGCATTTAAAATGGTACATTGTGATAACAATTTTTTTAATTTACTTGTAATTCTATTCGCAACATGTCACGAAAACTAAATCACATTGCTTAATTAACATAAAACGCGTATTCTTGCATTTTATATTTTACATACAGAAGTAAAATTTGATAACTGTACAAAAATTAAGCCATAATGTTTCAATTTTAAGTAAATCTACAAGTTTAGTAGCTATAAAACATGTACGACTCCCGGTTGGCACAACTAAACGATCGTAACTATGGTTCTTGGATCGCCTATTCTAAGTTTTTCAACTTGCTTTTACTCTTCCTTTGTCCTCTCCTACCTCCTAACTCTTCTAAGGTCTCCAATTCGAAAGACTTCGAAAACTCTTTCCCAGAACATTACGTTATGCATCGTTGCAGATCCCACTGCATTATAAATAAATTATACTTACCGATGTAAATGTATGATTATTCGACATAATTTCTCCTCATATTTCTTCCCCAAGTGCAACTTATTCTTCTACTAGTAATTTCTCCATTACTTTCAATTTTTGCCTCTTCCGAATTCTTCCTCCCAACGCGTGTCTTGTTGTGACACGAAGCCGTAAATCCTACAATGTTCTACTATAATTATCTTTTCCGTCGAATAATGTGTTCACTGTACTGAGGGTTAACTGTCGGTCTCCTTAAATAAAGAGAATAAATTGGTTAATACTGTAAATTTGATATAAATCATACAAAATTAAAATGAAATATAAATAAATTGAATTAGTACACTCTGACAAGATGTAACAATATGTGATAGTACAACCGCAGTAAAATACTAATAACTAGACAGTGGATGCGGCATGACTTATCGTTGAATGTAGGTGAACATTACTATATGTTACATTTTTTCATTCAGACCATTGGTTCAACAGGTTTTTAAACGTAAACAGACGACGTCAACATGCTACTGTATCTCCGTACAGTCAGAAGGAAAAGAAAAATAACGTACTGTAGTACATAGGCCTACATTGCAAGTTCAGTCCTCGTCATCATTGATGCAATTACCAGCGTTGCAGTAAACGACGATATATTCTCGTAAGTTGTCGAAGCTGAATCGTCTTCGCCTATCGCTTAAACAGTTTTTGTATAGAGAGAACTTATGAAGAAAAACTCTAAAATGGAGATCATTCAATTTCTTTAGAGAAATATTTGCACTGAGCATCATGTTGCACGTGTCATTTAGACCCGCACAACTAAATGATGATGATGATGATGATGATGATGGTTCCTCAGATTTCATGTCAACGCATTTCCTGTGCGATGTACTATTGCAATGTTTCTCTATATCCTGAGTTGTTCTGGTTTTTATTTCAATTTTACATACAGTACACACGATATTGTCTTCGTAATACATAGGATGTCACTCTCATACTTCTTAATTGCATTTCGTATCTCTCAGCAAATTTAACTTTTTGACGTCAACATTATGAATGGATCAGCACTACACAATTCAACTCGTACTAAATACTTGAGCAGGATAACACAACTGCACACATTGCGTTGCAATGTGGACCGGGGTTCCTTCGTTATGTACGCTGCTGTACTCGCCAGGTACACAAAAGACGAACC